>NW_005842705.1:99551-115012 GCF_000455745.1 Alligator sinensis
GAGGGGCGAAGGGGGGGGGGGGCGTAGCTCTCTATGTCAAGGATAGCTCCGTGTCCCTGCAAGCTGATACTGGCAACCAGGGTGGACTACTGGAGGCCCTCTGGGTTAAAATCTGTGGGGAGCACGGTGCAGGGGACACGATGATGGGAGTCTACTACAGACTTCCTACCCAAAATCAAGAGCTTGACCAGGAGCTTGCCAGGGAATTGGCTGAGACCGCATGCTCCTGGCCCATGGTTGTCATGGGAGACTTCAACTACCCACACATCTCATGGGAAGAATGCTCAGTCAAATCCAAGCAGTCGCAAAGCTTCCTCTCGTGCATGGATGACCTCTATCTGACACAAGAAGTCTACGGGCCAACAAGAGGTAAAGCGCTGCTCAACCTGGTACTGGCAACCGGGGATGACCTAATCGGCGACCTAACAATCGATGGGAAGCTGGGTGACAGCGACCACAAGCTGATCACCTTCACCATCTGCCGTAAAGCTGGCAAGACAGTCAGCAATATAGACGTCCTTGACTTCAGGAAAGCTGACTTTAACAAGCTCAGGAGGCTTGTCCGTGAGGACCCTAAGGGACCACGACCCCAACGGGAGGGGAGTTCAGGAAGAGTGGTTGCTCCTCAAGGGAGCAATCCTGCATGCACAAGCTAATGCAATTCCGTCTCGTAAGAAAGGCAGCAAAAGGGCACAGCAGCTCCCTTGGCTCTCCAGGGATCTAGCAGACCTCCTGCGGCTAAAAAGAAAGACCTACAAAGAATGGGGGATGGGATCCACCTCCAAGGAGGAATATTCCGCAATGGTCCAAACCTGCAGGGAGCGAACAATGAAAGCCAAGGCTGCGGCTGAACTCCAACTAGCTACAAGTATCAAGGACAATAAAAAGTCCTTTTTTAGATATGTGGGGAGCCGGAGGAAAAGCAAGGGCAACACTGGACTGCTGGTAAACCAGAAGGGACAACTGATGCCCAGGAAAAAGCCAACCTACTAAATGGGTACTTTGCACTGGTCTTTCATCAATCCCACGGGACGCCCCTACCCATTATGGGACAGGGAGGCCTGGGTGAGGGAGATTCCTTGTCCTCCATCAATGCTGACATTGTGAAGGAACACCTTGAGAGGCTGGACACCTTCAAGTCAGCTGGCCCTGACAGTTTACACCCCAGGGTACTCAAGGAGCTGGCTAGTAGCTAGCAGCCCCTGGCAAGGATCTTCGAGAACTCCTGGCGCTCTAGTGAAGTGCCCAAAGATTGGAAGAAGGCCAATGTGGTGCCTATCTTCAAGAAAGGGAGGAAAGTGGATCAGGCAAACTACAGGCCCATCAGTCTGACCTCTATCCCAGGGAAGGTCTTAGAAAAAATCAACAAAGAGGCCATTTTCAATGGACTGGCTGATGGCAACATCCTGAGGAATAGCCGGCATGGGTTCGTTGCGAGTAGGTCTTGCTTGACCAACTTCATTTCCTTTTATGACCAGGTGACCTATCACCTGGATAAGGGAGAGGAGACTGATGTTGTATATCTTGACTTCAAAAAAGCTTTTGATCTGGTATCCCATGATCACCTCTTGGCAAAACTGGCCACCTGCAGCCTCGAGTTCACCACAATCCGCTGGCTGGGGAATTGGCTCCGTGGTCGGACCCAGAGGGTGGTAGTTGATGGAAATCAATCATCATGGTGCCCTGTGACCAGTGGGGTCCCCCAAGGCTCTGTCCTTGGGTCTATATTGTCCAACGTATTCATTAATGATGTGGACATTGGAGTCAGAAGTGGACTGGCCAAGTTTGCCGATGATACTAAACTTTGGGGTAAAGCATCCACACCTGAGGACAGGAGGGTGATCCAGGCTGACCTTGACAGGCTCAGGAAATGGGCAGATGAGAATCTGATGGTGTTTAACACCAAATAATGCAAGGTTTTCCACCTTGGGAGGGAAAACCTGCAGCATCCTTATAAGCTCAGCAGTGCTATGCTGGTTAGCACTACGGATGAAAGGGACTTGGGGGTCATGACTGACCACAAGATGAACACGAGCCTTCAATGTGATGCTGCGGTTAGTAAAGTGAGCAAAATGCTGGCTTGCATCCATAGATGCTCCTCAAGCAGATCCCAGGACGTCATTCTCCCCTTGTACTTGACCTTGGTGAGGCCGCAGCTGGAGTACTGTGTCCAGTTTTGCGCTCCACAATTCAAAAAGGGTGTGGAGAAGCTTGAGAGAGTCCAGAGAAGAGCCACGTGCATGATCAGAGGTCAGAAAAACAGACCTTATGATGACAGGCTGAGAGCCATGGGACTCTTTAGCCTGGAAAAGCGCAGGCTTAGGGACAATCTGATGGCCACCTATAAGTTTATCAAGGGTGTTCACCAGGATCTGGGGGAACAATTGTTCACTTAGAGCCCCCCCAAGGGATGACAAGGTTGAACAGTTATAAACTCCTGCAAGACCGTTTCAGGCTGGACATAAGGAAGAATTTCTTCACTGTCCAAGCCGCCAAGGTCTGGAATAGCCTGCCACCAGAGGTGGTTCAAGCACCTACTCTGAATGCCTTCAAGAGAAAATTGGATGTTTATCTTGCTGGGATCCTGTGACCCCAGCTGACTTCCTGCCCCTAGGGCAGGGGGCTGGACTCGATGATCTTCCGAGGTCCCTTCCAGCCCTAATGTCTATGGAATTTATGAGTCTATATGCCCCAATTCTGATGTTATTTTAATACGCTGAGTGCCCTGTGCCCCAGTTTTCCCCCAAATTCAATCTATTGCTAAGCAATATTTTCCAGGCATCTTAACAAAGTCCAGGCACAGTTTAATACAAAACTTGAGACTTTTTTACCCACATGTATTTCTTTTCCCTTACTTCAAAATCCCAATTTATAACAAGTCCACTTTCTGGTAGAATGGAAGACAGTTCTTCAATGATCTAGTCAATGTAGGCTCTTAATATAGGGCCCTTAAGGAACAGAAAGTGCTCCCACTTCTTGAAACTGTGTTTTCATTTAGTCACTTTTTGCCTTTGTCATGCCAGGCCTTGGTGATTTAAGAACTATTTCAAAAAGTGAAGTAAAGTTAAATAGTCAACAAAGAACATAATGTAAGAGTGAACTGCTTCACTACAGTTAGATTACTGAAAGGGATTCATTCTTGCTCTTTACAGTCAGAGGACATTAACAAAAACTGTACCTAATTGTGCCTCTTTTGCCATTTGTGTCTCATGGATGATGTTCCTCAAGATTTGCTCCTCCTGAATCAGCTTGTGCTTCTCTAGGATCTCCTGTTGCCTCAGGTAATGGTCATGCTGCTTTTGATACTCCTTCAATTCATTTAACGTTCGCTGAAGTGATCTTGAAAATTTGACAGCAGAAAAGGGTTACATCAAATTGTTTTCCCATAGTTTTGCATATTCACAACTTCTGGTTGCTTATGCTTTTGGTTTTCTTTATTATTACCATTATTCAAAGAGAACAATCCTGATTACAGGACTACCCCCCCCATACATAGATTTTATACTTGGAAAATTAATAAATTTGCTATTATTTTCCAGGTATATAATCTAATTATTGGAGGTTTGCCTTGAATTTGTCACCCTTCCACTGTTACAGCAGGGAAAAAAAATAAAACGGGGTCAGGTAGCCCCTTCTGCTCTCTGCTTCCCCACAACTTTTTTCCCCTGGCAGCCCCTTTTCCCTCTTCTTACTGTCAGACCCAGCTTTCCCTGAGCACATGGAAGTGAGGAACACATTTGAAAATAATAACTTTGAAATTAAACGCAGCTGTAGCAATTTGTACATAGCAGCCACACACGTAGTTCATCTGGAATTGATATGTTACCTTTTTTTGAAACTGCTGCAAGTTTTTGCACAGGTACTCTATAAACATACTTTTGAGCAGTACTTTGGCATCTATTTATGTGCAGTACAAACTATGCATGATATTAGTTCAAAGACAAAGGCTCATGATTTACCAAATAGCTCACTGGCCTGGGCACCAGCAGAGTCAACAGCATTTTAGGCCTGGTGATTCCACAGCTCGTATGTGTACTCCAGACACCCTCCACAAAGGATGCATGTGCTAATTAACCCCCACTCATGACTGGAGCCCAGTGTTCTTGTCATGAGTCCTGGGATGCTCCAAAAAATCTGTATGCAGATCAGGCACAGATCAGCCACACTAATTTATGTGATAGGCTGGGATAGTGGGCGACAGAGGGATTCCGGGTGAACTGTTTGAGGCCCTGTTCGGTGATGTTTGCCAGGCACTTAATGCTGGTAAAGAAACAGGAACCATTGGAAATGGGAAAGATTTGCACAGGTCAGCTATGGGAATGAAGAGGAGAAAATCAAAATGCATTTAATATTGTGGCACACCATGACTTTAAAAAGAGTCTGCGCTAAGGTGGACTGTGCTTAATGGACACCACATAAACTTATGCAGATGCTAAGATCCAGCATTTTTGGTAGCAAGTGGAGGATAGCTGGTCTGGCTCTGCCTCTCCTGTGCCAGCCTGGTATTGCAATAGCTCCAAGCCTGGTGCCAGTTCCCTGTGGAGAGATTATCTGCCAGGTTTTGTTTTTTTTTTTTACCCTAAAAAAGGTTCCCATTAGCATTTTTAGCACTAGGGGTGGGTTTTAGAGCTTGTTCTAGCCTCTCCAAGTGCCAGCCTGGTACTGGAGTACCTCCAGGCTCAATGCCTGTTCCCTCCTCGGGGAGCAACTCCCCCCACCCTTTTTTAAAGGATGCTTGCACTTCTGGGCCATGTGTTTTATAGCCATGCTCAGTGTTGGCTGCATTTAATCAACTGCACAGTTGGTTTCCATTGCAGATCACATGCTGCTTTTGGCAGCAGTTTAATGATAGACAATGTATTTAATGACGTTTCCTTGTATGTGATTATAAGACTAGGGTTTTTTTCACCCATGCCAATTGGGGGGGGAAAACCTCATCTTGTATTCGAGTAAAAACAGTGTTTGCGACCATGTGCAAAGTTACACAATACAGAAATTTAACATATTTAACTATTGCATCATAAGAGAGAGCAATAATCACTGGAGTAAAACTTTAAGGGAATGAGACCACTCAAGTAAGAATTTTCACTAGATTTTTCACAGGACATTTGTCTTGGTTACCTATGCTGAGCCTCCAGTTTCTGCTCAAGTTTTTGCTGACATAGGACAGCATGCTTCCTTTTTACAGCTTGCTCAAACCCTGGTTTGGCCTGTAAAGCATGATCATAACACAGGACTGAGTGGTTGTATTCCCCAAGCATCTGAAGAATAATTGGAAAAAAAAAAGTTAGAAACTGTTCTGTAAAATGTAACCAAGTTGCTTCCAGAGTTTTATTAGTAACATTTTTTTTTACTTCAGCTTGTAATGTATTTTAAAATCAGAAGCCAACCCCCCTCAGAAATTCAGGATGTCATGGGTAAATCAGCTAAAAGATGGTACTGCATTGTGCGATGCTCCAAGCAACAGATATAAATAAGCTTCTCTCTATTTGTTCAAAAGGACATTAACTCTTCTGCAAAGATGCCCGAATCCAAAAATTCAGTCTTAAACATCAAGCTTGAAAGATGACACAAACCGATTGCGTGATTGTTTGCTTTTTGAACGGCATATTAAAAAGAAAATGCTGCGACTAACAAAAGAGATGAAATATTTATCAGTTTTCTGTAGCTCTTGTAAAATAAAATTTTATTTACTGCGTAAATATTTCCCAAAGTGTAATAGCTGGTAAAGAAGTCGCTGTAATCCAGAGCTGCATGGACCACAATGGCTGCATCCGCAGAGAAATGAGCCCTGTGTAGAACATTTGCCAAATTTACCAGTGCAATATCTTTATTCTGCCTAAAAGAAAAGAAAAATTAAAACACACGCCATTAAAAAGCAGTTTGGATTATTCAGGCTGTCCTTATACATGATCCTCATGTAACCTTTAGTCACATATAACAAATATTTTCCAAAAATAAAGATTGTCAGCAAGTGTTAAAACTACATAATGCTGATTTGGTGCCTTGCTATTATGATCGAGCCAAAACATTATTCTAAAAACCTGTTTAACTAAATGAGCTGCTAGACTGACTAAGCATTCCTGAGGAGCTACTTTCCTGCAGAGAGTAGCAAAGTTTGATACCAGGTCATACATTTTAAGAGTTGATTTTTCCAGGCATTCTAAAACTTCACTGAATTGGAAAATACCATTAATAACCACTAACTCATCTGATTTTAAATTCTCCATTTTGTGTCCTTAGCAAAATTGCACACCCCCTGCCTTTGTTTTGTATATGAGGCATTTAATGGACTAAAATGCTCAGTTCCATTAACAATCCAGAACCACAAACTAAGCTCTCGGAGTGACGCACATCTAGGTATATCACTGAACTCCTTCCCGATAGTATCTGCATTAAAAAATGTATCATCCTAACATTCTCATAAAGCAAGGCATTTTTTTATGCCTGTATTTCTCTATAGAACAGGCAGAATCAACTAAGCAACCTCCAACAAGATCAGTTGTGTGGCAGAAGCAGGAACTGTTCCTCAGCTATAACAGACGTTTCTTCAGTTTTACCATCCCAAAAGCTGAATCCAGAACCACAGTAAGGCAACAGCACTGATCTCAAAGTACTCAAAGCAGTGATATCTTGCTACATTCAGAAAACTAAACAGTTTAATTTTGTCATAACAAGGACTACCTGAGGTTGGCTACAGCTGGCAGAAGCACAACTTCTTGAAGCACTAGCTTAAAGTAAATTTATAAACTCTAAAGAAAGCAATCACAATTTAACACTGGCTTCACAATGGGCCAGCAGATGTTTCTTCAGTACTGAGCATAATGGACCATCCCAATTACAAAGAACATGAAATAAAAATTACAAAGAACATGAAATAAAGCCCTTCACATTTTTCACTTTTCAGAGTTAATCAATTAACCTTATAGGAAATGCCTGTTTTCTCTTGTCCTCCTGTCCTAGTTAAACCTTCTTAAAATTGTTCATCTGAAATCCCACTGGATTTTTAAAACTGATAACTTGAAGTTGCATGGAAAAGCTCCTTTTCTCTTTGAGCCCCTACTTTAACATTGGTTAAAATACAATGCTGGACACAGATATTGGGTGGATATTAGAGGTGCACCGACACATTTGTCTGATATCGGATCATTACTGATATGAAGAAAAATGGCTGTACTGGATATCGGCCCAATGGGGCCAATAATTTGGCCGATAAATGCCCGTGCTGTGTGCAGCTGCAGTGCAGCACTCAGGCAGTGATGAGCAGAGTGGAGAGCTGTCGCCAGCTGGTAAGTCTGGTGTGGTGGAAGGAGAGTGGGGAGGAAGGGGCATGGGGGCTACAGATCAAGGCCCCTGCAGTGAGGAAGGGGACAGGGGCAGGGGCTGCCCAAGCAGGGTGGCGGGGGGGGGGGAAGCGGGTGGAGCCGTGGCTCATTGGGGGAAGGTGGCTCCTGCCACTGCTTGCACCTGGGGAGGGCAAGGGGAGGGGGGGAAGGGTCGTTTTGTAGCCAGGCTCTTCTCGACAGGGGCTGGGCACCAGTAGCCCTGGGAGTATGTTCCATCCACCCCAAATTTTGCTGTCGCCCTCCTCCCAGTGCCACCGCTGTCAGCCGCAGCTCCGGCTCACCGACCCACCTCCACCCATGTGCTGGTAAGAGCCGGGCTTGCGGCTGGTGGCGACGCTGGGAGCAGAGTGGTGGTGAAATCTGGGGTGGATGCAGTATCCTCCCAATGCCGCCGACCCTCACTCTGAGCCCAGTTCCCACCGAGAATTGCGCTGCGCAGCCTCAGCTGCAGCCAGCCCCCGCCACCCTGTGTAGGGCCGGGGGGAGGGGAGGGGGGGGCACATGCCGCCCCCGTGCCCTGCTGGGGTGCAAGCAGCAGCAGGAGCCACCTCCCCCTTCCTCCCGCCACCCTGCCTGGGTATCCCCTGCCACCTCCTTCACTGTGGTGGGCGTTGATCTGCCCCCCCCACACCCCTCTCCTCCCCTCCCACCACACCAGACTTACCAGCTGGAGGCAGCTGTATTGGAAATCAGATCGGTATTGGCCAATATGCCTCCCTAAATATCAGGTGTTGGTATCGGCCCCTAAATAAAGGTTGCTAACATACATTAGAGAACGTTTTCAGTAACTGTTTCCTCCTTAAACTAAGGAAAAGTCTGACAAAGGACTCTCATCAGCAGTTCTCACCTTGAGGAGAAGTGGAGAGCCCGCATGGCACACTCCACTACTTGATATGGCTCATTCTTTATTCGCCAATAAAATGATGCCATATTATAGAGCACCCAAGAAGAAGAGTTCTGTAAGAAACAAACATGAGATGCAACAAGAACCAAGGCAAGAACAAAAAGGCTGGTTAGAAATCCTCATTAATGACAGAGACTAAATTAAAAAACTAAATATTCCTGTCATTTAGTTGTTAGTATTCAAAAGGAGAGCAAATAAATGCATCAATAGGGAACTGGCCCCCAATGACGACTTTCAGAATGGTGTAGGTTTAGAACAGAATAGTGCAAACCAACAGCTAGATTTAAATTTGAATAATGAATGTGCTAGGGTATATCTGCAGAAAAACCTTTGAGGAAATGGACTTCGTTCCCTTGTTTCATGTTTTTGCTCTTTAAATACCTTGAAAATATTCAGCTAAACTTTGATGGGAAAGAAATGCATGCGATTTTTGTGCCTTGATATGCCACATCAGTTACTGAAGCTTAACACAAGTTATCAATTTACCCCTTTTGGGCTGCTCCTCACTGCATTTCTTGGTGTACTGAACATTGTCCAGGTACAAAAGTTCAGTTTGTAACAGAAGAATTGCCAGAATTGCTGAAGAATTATTCCCAGGAGACTGAACATTTGTACACTTTCCATTGGCTTAACTTCTGTCCTAGGAGATGTGGAGCCAGGGCAAGATGTGGAGCCAGGATGACACTAGGGTCATCCTTGTCTTGCAAAGGCCTAGGGGCAGCTTATGCCCCTCAGCTCCCCATCCCATTGTCAAGGAGGTGATGGGAGCAGCAAACATTGCTCCTTGCCTCTTCCCCAAATTTGCTAGTCCTTAGTTTTGGCAAGAGACAGGGGGCTTTGCTGGCTCCCAGAACCTATCCTCTGCTAACCTGCTCCCCAGCTGAGCAGCAAAGCAGTTATTTAAAAGCTGGAGTGGAAGAAATCAACGCTTAGTCACCAAATTTTAAATCGCTGCTCAGCTGGGCAGTAAGGGGAAGCTGGTGGGAGCCAGCAAAGCCCCTGCCTCTTCCTTTGTACACTTTCCATTGTACAAGTGTAGACATTTTTCCAGTCCCATGGTTGGAGATCTTGCTTGTAAAGCTCTCCAGCCATGGGACTGGAAAAATGTTTACAATCTAGTTCCCAGGCTATACTTCTATTAGAAGAAATTTCTTCCAGTAAAAATGAATGCCTATCTGGAACCATCCACTGGAAAACACATTTTTGAATAACGACATGCATACCAAGGATCTCAAGATTTGCTGGTATTTTAGCATGGTGAGTAGGATGCCCACAGCACATATAGTGGTCCTCACCTCAAATACCATGAAAACTTTTTAGTACACATTTTGGGCCTTCACAACGATGAATTTCCCTGGTATCATACCTTCATTAGACCTTCATAAATGCGATGGCCTATTTCTTCTATGCTTCTTCCTAACCGTCGGGATAAGTAAGTGAAGATAGGATCTTCTTTAGGTAACAAGGGTGCGGAAAGATTAACTCTCTCTTGAACACCCTACACCATGGGAAGAGAATGCAACAGATAACTAACACATTTTTAACAGAGCTAGGGAAGTAATGTTTTTAGAAAACAGTAGGTAATCATGAGAGTTAATAATGCAATACTTTATCATTCTGTAGCATGTTCTGTCTGAAGATCTGAATATACTTGACGAATTTTAAGCTGCATCCTTGAAATATAAGCATTATACTGACTCTTATGAGTAGGGAAACATTAAAAGAGAAATAAAATGTAAATATTTCCAAAAATAGCTTTTAGTACTGGATGCATGGGGTTATTTTTATTTACCCAACTTGATAAAAGCAAAACTAGATTTCCAGCTTCCACTGATTTCAGTGATAAGTATTTGGTTTCTCTAAGGGCCAGGCCCAAGATGCCTCAATTTGGACACTGCAAAAATTAAGAGCTCCCAAAAATGAGCTTTTGAAAAATAACTTATATGACTTGCCCAAGATGAGAGTCAGTGATAGAAAAAAGAAACAATTAAGAGGCCCTATCCTTGCTATAACCACAAGAATATTCTTCCTCTGCTTAAGACAGCAGAAGTATTTCAAGAGCTTCTGAGTGATTAAATATAAAGATCAAGAGATAGCTGCTAAGTGCAAGTGCATAATGTTGCTGCTACAGCACGGATGCTTAGAAATATAATTACTGTGCATTTCTATACTTGCCAAAGCCCTAGCATAGCTTCATCTTGTGATTTTTGCCTGTCAAGTCTATTACAATAGAGAACAAGACAAGTCATACTGACAAATACATTCTTTTGCTGACAAAGACTGCGTTTCTTGTACAAAGGCTTGCCAACATAAACTCTACCAGCATATCTTTTAGTGTAAATTAGGCCTTAATATTCAAAGTGTCAGATCCCTGTATAAGGCAACAGTGGACATTTACTTAGCCTTAGCTATGTGACAGTCAATGAACGGTCAAGTTTCTGGCAGTGAATCTCTATACATTGCAAAATGCCTGTAATCAGGATATATGCATGCAGCTAAATTAAATGCAAGATTTAAAACTAAAAAAACCCCTCAGAACAAAGCAAAAATATTTCCGGTGAAAGTTGCCATTTAACACTGATGAAGTACTAATGTAGGAACACACAAAAAGGTATTTCCGTAAAGCTGTAAAGTTTTATTCCTGTTAAAAGAGACGAGCAAGACAAAAAGTGACTTTTGGGAACTGCATACCTTTCTTTTATGAAAGAATACAATCAAGGCACAATACTGGTACTACAGAGGCAACGTGATCTCTAACAATAAGATCAAAATGATCCCGAAGGATAAAAATAAACTTTCAAATCTTGCCAATAAAAATAAGGTTGAGCAAACAGCTACCAGCAAGACCTTTACCTTCCCGATCAGGTGGCAGTGAGCAGTTGATGAAACAAGGGCAGGGGAAAAAGTCCTTCACAACTCACCCGTAAGTGCTGAAAAGCATGAATGCTGTATGGAAGATCTAGAACTTTTGTACAGTCTGGTTGTTGCAGGTCTGGAGGTACAGGAGACTTTGTGTCTACATAATCCTCAGGGCTAAAACCAGAAAGCAAAACAAACTACATACTAGAGCATGGATAAAGTCCAGAGGAGTCACTATTGATAAACAGAGTTAAAAGATGCATGGGGTAGGTATTCTGTGGTAGTTAGTGATCTCTGATCTAAAATGGCTTCTCTGAATTTGAGCAAGACAGCAGTGTAGTGGTATTCTCTCAGACTTCTGTTTCCATATCAGGAGTATCAGCGCTGCACACTGGAGCAAGGCCTGAAGTCAGCAAACTAATAGCTGTCTTATAAAAGACAGATTGGTAGTTATACGGTATTTGGGAGATTCTGGGTATCAATACATGTACATCTGGAGCCGTTTCAATATGGGAGAGGAACTCTTGCTCCAAACTGTAGCAGCTGTTCTGCTCTAACAGTACATGTGCAGGAGCTTGGAACCACTGCTTCATCCAGGATTAAAGTTGGAGCATAATTGCTACATTTGTGTGGCTCTCAGCTTGTCTATCTGGTAGAACCCAACAGCAGCTGCAGGCTTCTTTTCCGAAACGTTTCAAATGTGTGTGTTCACATCCTATGGCAATGCATTTCATAGGACATGTGTTGGTTCAGTGTTATTGTTTAATTAATCTTCCTTCTGCAAAGCAGACAATGTACATTCTGACCAGAGAAGCCTCTTACAGATGTGCAAATATTATGAACTAGGATGAGAAATAAAACAGATGTGAAAATGAGATTAGGAAATTCAGATTGGGAAAGTATTGTCTAAAACAGTGGTTCTCAATATGTTTGGTTAGGGCACTCCACAACTCTTCTGAATTTGGCTGTACCCATAGTTGAGAACCACTGTACTGCTTCCACTTACCTTGGTGTTTCTCAACCATGGTGCTGCCGCATGCTGCTGCCTATATTAGGGTTTTCTAATAAAAACCCTAAAGTAGGCAGGAGCAGAGGCACAAAATTCCTGCTCTGACCCTGCATGCTCTTTCCGGAAACAGAGAGGTGTGGGATAGTGCCAACTACCTGGTGTGCCTCAGTTTCCATGGGGAGCATGTAGGTCAGACTGGGAAGGGCTGCAAGAAGAGCCTGGGCTCCAGCCACAGCTACTTTCTCATCTGCCCCTAAAGGAGGCATGCAGGTCATTTCAACCTGGCTGTGGCAGCAATCACATTGTGGCACCCCTGGAATGAACTTGTGTCCCCCTGGTTGAGAACCACTGGTTTAAAATAAACCTCTTCTCACTTCCTCAACTACATCTATAGGCAGAGATCATCCCTGAAAATGTACCAAACTTCACACAGAAAACAAAAGACACGTGAGCACTAAGCACTGCAGCTAAACACCAGCCTTTTATATCCAAGGGCCCAAATTCATGTCCGTCTTGATTTAAAATTGAACATGACTATCGTGAATATGTTTCCTTCCCCCCTCCAAACCGCCACATTTCCTTATAGGACATTTGTCTACTATAAAAAAACCCATCCAGAATAACACACAAAAACATTTAAATACCTCACAGTTTTGCTTAATTCCTCTTACTGGTTTCTGGTCTACCAGAAGGGGAGTTCGAAAGACGATGGGGATAGATTGTTCTCAGCGGTGGCAGATGACAGAAGAAAGAGCAATGGTCTCAAGTTGCAGCAAGGGAAGTTTAGTTTAGATATTAGGAAGAATTTTCTTACTAGGAGGGTATTAAAGCACTGGAACAGGTTACCCAGAGAGGTGATGGAATCTCCATCCTTAGAGGTATTTAAGACCCAGCTAGACAAAGCTTTGCCTGGGATGATCTAGTTGGGGATGGTCCTGCCTTGAGCAGGGGTTGGACTAGATGACCTCCTGAGGTCCCTTCCAACCCTAATTTTCTATGCTTCCATTATTATATGGTCAGAAGGAATCCTGGACTGGAGAAGAAGAATCACTGGCAGAGCTGTATGGAAACTCAGGAATGCACCAGTGGTTTGGGAGTCAGGATTGAAGCACATTAGTTTGAGGAAAAAGCATTATTTTTCACACCTTAATCTTTACTTTAATTTAGTCAGTGGCAGTGCAGTTTCCCAAATAATGAAGACCCCTCCAAATGTTAAGCCACAATAAAATCCAACTGCCATCTCTCTTTTTTTTTTAAATGATCTGCGTGAATGCTATCTTGATCCCATAA
This sequence comes from Alligator sinensis, assembly GCF_000455745.1. NCBI lineage: Eukaryota > Metazoa > Chordata > Crocodylia > Alligatoridae > Alligator > Alligator sinensis. The sequence continues at coordinate 112,960 of NW_005842705.1, forward strand.
CATGCTATATTAATTTTCATTGTGTAAAACTTTAGGAAAGTACAAGGGTATCATCGTATTACCGGATATCTTTGCTCTCTAAAGTGATGTATGTGCCATCATATAGATCCAAGTCTCCCAAGGGCACCTTTGCTTTGATGCAGTCTGGATCCTCTTTATTATGCCTTTGTTCAAGCCCTGTGTCTCTGTCTTCATTCTCCTCTATATGTATCTTTTGAGCAACTAACTGTTTCTGTAGCGGGGAATAGAGAAAGGAAGGTATATATTAGTGATAATACAATTCATTTTCATTAACAGGATGGTTGGACAAGTCAGGTTTCTTCCAGGACAAGGCCCTGTCCAAACAAAACCTAAAAACAGGTCTCACAAATTAAAGTAGAAATATTTGCCCTTATCTAAAAAAATCTTGTAGAAATGTTTTGACTTAGCTGAAACATGCATATAGTTGTAGTAAACCTAGTATAAATTGTTCAGTGTCTCCTTTACTTCCACTTAATCCTTAGAGAGAACAATGACTACTCAAAATTTATGGCAGGTTAGTTTAGAATCAGGAACAAGAAACATTCCTTTACAATGTGCAGGCTCCTTCTATAGCATCTTCCTGCCCTTCAGGGGAAGGAAGACAAAACAAATGTTGTGGTCTGACCTACCTTCATGGTCATTAATAGTATAAAGTCTTTTAGCAGTTCATCAAGACAAGCATTGCTGAGTCAGGGGAGGAGGTGGGCAGTTAACGTAAGAGTCGAGATCAAGAATAATTTCCTCCCACAACACAGTCTCCTGGCCTCGTGCAAAGCACTGGCCAATTGGTGAAGTATATTACAGTGATTTTTCTTCTCATGAAGTATATCAGGGTATCGACTACTGCTAGAAGCCAGTGAACCAATCATCTGATCCAGCAGAGCAGTTCGTCATATTTGATTCCTGCCCAAGCTGGCACAGAGGAAACATTCAGTCACAAAAGTATGGAACAAGAAGATACTCTGGTCCTTCTACTTCACACCACAGCTGGAAATAAACGTTTAAAAGACTCCCATGGTCATGCAAGATCAAATATAGGAATGTTACTTCAGACAGGCATGTGTACATGATGCTATAACTGCAGGCAAACTTTATTAGTCTACTTAGTTTGCAAGTTAGCTATATAAGACAAACTGTGAGCTGGTGACTTAGAGACAGTCCTTCATTCAAAGAGCTTACAATATGTTATTCAACGCATTTCTAAGATGCTCCTTACCATGCTATCTAGGTTTTAATACATCAGTTTAAAGAGTGCATTAAGACCCCTTTGAGAGGAAGGTCAACTCTTCTCTCTCACTAACAAAAGTATTTAGGAGGTAAATGTTACTTAATTTGCTTCCCAATGTGCACAGGAAAGGAAATTCCTAAAAAGAACAATGGGAAGAAAGAAGATCATAGGCAGACACGAAGTGACAAGTATTGTGAAAATGTATCCATCTACAAAGATCATTCTAAATAGTAGCTAAACCAATTCAGAATGCACCCAAGGCAATGTTTCTGTACAGCTTGTGGAATTCACAGTTTCATACTAGCTAGGGTCAGGAGGGACTTGAACAGATCATCTAGCCTGACCCCCTGCCACAGGCAGGAATGAATGCTGGGTTCACAAAACCCCAGACAGGCGATCATTCAACCTCCTCTTGAATTTGCCCAAGGTAGGGGCGAGGACCACTTCCCTGGGAAATAATTCCTCCTTATTCCTGAACAGCCAAAGAGAGTTTAAAGGCATTTTTAAAAAAAAAGTTAATGTAGGTTCCATGAAAAAAAATGTAGTAACTTAGCTATATTTGAAGAAATGCAACCGAAGACAATGATAGCTGATAGGTCAGGGTGGGCAAAATACGGCCTGTGGGTTGGATTCGGCCCACGAGGCCATTCTGTCTGGCCCGCAGGGTCCCTAAAAAATTTTGAAAATTAATATTCATCTGTCCTTGGATCCTGTAAAAAATGACAGGAACCAAGGGCAGTAGGACCCAGGGGAAGCCCAGCGTGCTCCCACAACAGTAGGGCCTGCCTGGGCCTGGCCCCACCC
>NW_005842705.1:115490-116041 GCF_000455745.1 Alligator sinensis
CCCGGTCCTGCTGCCAGCCTGGGCTCTGTGCTGTCTCTGGGCTCGCCCGTCGGGGCTGCACGTGACGGCAGCAGCTGCAGCCCCCCACTTGCTGTGCCGGGCAGCGTTTGCCACCTCCACCTCTGTGCTGCCCAGCGCACAAGCTCCGGGCAGGCAGCAGCAGCAAACACTGCCCTACGCAGCAGCAAACACTGCCCTATGCAGCATCCCCGACGGGCAAGCCCAGAGCTGACGTGGAGCCCAAGCTGGCAGCAGGGCCGGGTTACAAGCTGGTGCTGAGCACAGCGGGGAAAAATGGCCCCTCGTTTGCCCCGTGGCTGGTGCCTCGTGCTGTAGCTGCTTGCATCCTGTGTAGGGCTGCCTGTGCCTCCTCTAGACATCCCCGTGTGCAATGCGAGTGCCTGCAGCAGGGAGCACCGGCCACGGGGCAGGCGAGGGGCCGCAGGGCTGAGGGGCACTGGGAGTGAGTGGGCGGGGGGCCAGCGGGGGCACAGGGTCCACACCGTTGTTCCAGGGCCAGCGCCAGTGGGGCTCAGAGCAGGGTAGCAGGA
>NW_005842705.1:116072-122328 GCF_000455745.1 Alligator sinensis
CCAGCTGGCAGGGGCTCTATGGAGCTGGGCCAGCTTCACCCCTCTCCCTGCTGGTGCAGCTCAGCCTGGGTCCACAGACCCCTGCCAGCCTGTGCCCCGCTTTGGGCTCCACTGGTGCTGGCCCTGGGACATTGGTCCCAAGATGGTGACCAGGGGGTGGGGCACCTGTCAAGGGGCAGGGCTACCCATGTGGCCCTCAACAGCCTGCCAAAACTGGGTAAGCGGCCCTCTGCCCGAAATAATTGCCCGCCCCTGTGAAAGGTCAAATTTCAGGTACAAACAATCTAAACTCTGGAAGAATTCCTTATTCTTCCACTGAAAGTGCACTGCAGTACTGGACAGAATCATTCTTGACTCTATACTCATTTACATGGGTAGTTTAATCAACATACTGCACATATAGAAATTAATTTCTCCTCACAACATTGTACACATTACCTCCAGATCTTTGAGGTAGTTAACTGTAGTTTCTTGTCTCATGAGCATCACTAAATCATGAGGCTGTTTCAAGTTCATTGGTGAATCCACCTGCAAAACGGTACAGAAAACCATAATTTATTAATACAGTGACATTATCCAAACTAAAACAACTTTTAAAAGATCAAAATTAATGTCACCCAATAAAAGTTCAGGTCAGTTTTATACAGCTCTTCAAGTGCCTTCATAATTTTTTATTTACAGACATCTATCAGTATGCTTAATGGGTCCATAATTCCTACTGTAATACAAAATAATAATCACTCCTGAAAGGTAGCGGCCATCCTGGACTCAGAGTCTATAATTCCACTGAGGATTTAATTTCAACCCACTCTCTCTTTGTACCATCTAGTAATGATAGTGACAAATGGATGATTACATTCCTTATAATACTCCTTATAGGCTCCTGTAAGGGGTATTTTAGAAGATACTTTAAAACCACAGTGGCCAAACCACAGCTTGCTGGAAGGGTACTTGTGGCTCTCTGGAAATTGGCTAAATTGGAATTTCTCTCTGGAAATTAGCATGCTCCCCACGGGGAAAAGCTAGAGTGGCTCGACGCTCGTTCAGCGTTCCCCCCACCCTTGACCTTTGGTGGAGGATCAGATGTGGCTCCCAGGGTGGGTAACTCTGGCCACCCCTGCCTTTTATATAATAGTGGCAGTGATTGATTTTAGAGTTCAGAAATATTAAAGCCCTTAAGAACATATACATCACAAATAAAAACTAAATATCAACCTCCCCAAACCACCAGCTTAATACGTACACCATCCTAGTATCAGTCCTTTTAAAGATTTACTTATACAAGTCTGAAGAAAAAACACATGAGTATAAGTTTTGGGCCATAAAACAAAGCAAGTTTCAGAGCTAAAGCACACCACAAACTACTGAAGCTGGATCAGAGAGAGTGGCTGACAGCCCAATACAAAGGCTATATTGCAACTGATAAGTCACAGTCCGCTGGGGTGATGCACTATACCATTATGAGTTAGCCGTCAAATTGAATGTAAGGGATGAAATGGCATGACCCTGGCCTAACACCAACGTTGGCTCTATTACCCAATGGAGAAAGGCAGTGCCATACAACCACTCACTTCCTTTTAGTTGGTGTCTCGTGCTGTTCCTGTGTCCACACCCTCACACTTTGCATTTAGGAAATACAAGCCTTGGGGCTAGAACTGGACACAGCAAAGGTTGTGAACATTATGGATAGGACAGAAACACCAAGGGATGACAAGGTCAAACAGTTATAAACTACTGCAAGACTGTTTCAGGCTGGACATAAGGAAAAATTTCTTTACTGTCTGAGCCCCCAAGGTCTGGAATAGCCTGCCAGAGGTGGTTCAAGTACCTACACTGAATGCCTTCAAGTGAAATTTGGATGCTTATCTTGCTGGGATCCTGTGACCCCAGCTGACTTCCTGCCCCTTGGGCAGGGGGCTGGACTCTATGATCTTCCGAGGTCCCTTCCAGCCCTAATGGCTATGAAATCTATGAAACAAATAGACTGGGTTTATCTAACTTCAGGCCAGGATACAGAAACCAAATGTCTTGGATGTTATAAAAGGCTACTTCCTGCAACACTTAGTCCTGGAACCTACAAGAGGAAAGGCCATTCTTGACCTAGTTCTACATAGTACTCAGGATTTGGTGCAAAAGGAAAGTGTTACTGAGTTGCTTGGCAATACTGACCAAAATGCAATTGAGTTTGCCATCCAGGTAGGAAGGGAGACAAGAAAATCTACCACAGTAGCCCATAACTTCAAAAAGAGACTACACTAAAATGAGGAAGCTAGTTAGGTAAAATTTTTAAACGGTCCTTAGAGGTAAGGAACATGTAGACAGCATGGGAACTGTTCAGGAACGCCATACTGGAGGCACTAGAGCAAATGCATACTGCAAAACAAAAAAAAAGGCAGACAAAAAGGCAGCATGGTTTAATGGCAGAACTGCAAAGGCAGTAAGCAGAAAAAAGGCTTCTTTCAAAAAGTGGAAGTCAAATCCTAATGAGGAAAATAAAAAAGAACATAAACAATGGCAAATCAAATGTAAAACTGTAATAAGGCAACCTAAGAGACAATTTGAGGAAAAACTTGCAAGAGACACAAAAGGTAGAGATAAAATCGTCTTTAAGTATGCTAGAAGGCAAAGACCTGTCAGTCAGTGCTGCCTTTAGATGATCAGTTGTAAAGCGGCATTAAAAGATAACAGGGCCATTGCTAAGAAACTGAATGTATTCTCTGCATCTGTCTTCACTGTGGAAAATGTTAGGGAAATTCCTTCACTAGATCCATTCCTCTCTAGGGACAAGTCACTGGAGCTGACCCCAGCTGAGGTGTCATAGATAAGGTCTCAGAGGAAACAGATAAACTAAATGGCAGCAAATCACAAGGACCTGATGGCATTCACCTTAGGGTGCAGGAGGAGTTCAGATTGGAAACTGCTGAACTCCTAACTAATATGCAACCTCTCACTAAAAACAGCCTTGGTACCAATGTGACTCCCATATTTAAAAAAGGCTCTAAAGTAGATGCAGGGAACTACGACCCTAACTTCTGTTCCTAGAAAATTGGTAGAAATAATACCAAAAACGATTTTTTTAGCACATGGATGACTATGACTTCCTGGGGAGGAATTAACATGGTTTTGTCAAGGAGAAATTGTGCCTCACTAACCTACTAGAGTTGAGAGTGTCAATAAAGCAGGTAGTGATCTAGCTGACACAGTATATTTGGTTTTCCAAAAAGCCTCTGACAAGGTCCCCCATCAGAGGCTCTAAACTAAGTTAGGTTGTCATGAGATTACAGGAAACGTTCACTTGTGGATTAGAAATTGGCTCAAAGATAGAAGGCATAGAGTGAGTATAAATGGTCAAGTTTCAGGATGGAATTAAATAAAAAGCAGGGTCCCCCAGGGATCTGTGTTGAGACCAGTGCCATTTAATATATTCATAAATGTCTGGAAAAGGGGGTGGGTAGCAAAGCAGCCAAATTTTCAGCTACAAAATTATTCGAAGTGTTAAAGACAAAGGTGGACTGTGAGGAACTACAATAGGATCTGGCATGATTGAGAGGATAGGCAACTAAATGGAAGATGCAATTCAATGTAGATAAGCATGAAGTGATGCACCTGGGCAAAAATAACCCAAACTATACCTAAACTAGGATGGGCTCTACATTAGCTGTTAGTTGTTGAGGACAGGTCACTAAAAACATTGGCTCAGTGCTCAGCAGCCAACAAAAAGGCAAATAAAATGTTAGAAATTATTAAAAAGGGAATTGTAAACAACATGAAGTATCATTATGCCTCTTTATAAATCCACAGTGCACCTACACCTTGAATATTGTGCCCAGTTCTGATCCCCACACCTAAAAAAGGATATAGAAGAACAAGAGAAGGTAGAGAGAAGGGCAACAAGGATGATTAGCGGTATGGAGGGGCTTCCATATGAGGAGAAACTAAAGAAGCTAGGGCTTATTCAGTTAAATATGAGATGCTTGATGGGGGACACAGTAAGCGGCGATCATAGTTTTCTCTGTTTAAAAATCGCACAATTCTCTGATGTAAAAAAATTGCAAATTCTCTGATTAAAAACCAAACAATCTTTCACTCCCCACCCCTGCTGGTCCCCTTTGCTCACCAACCACAGCCTCCTGTTCCTGTTGATACCCCTCACTCCCCCAGCCCTGATGGAGGGGACCCCCAAATGCCAAGGCTATGGGGTCAGGGATATGGGGGGCAGAGGGTCAGCAGCCCTCTGCCCCCCATCAGTACCCGCTGGGTGCTGCCCATGGGAAGCGGAGGCAGCTGCTGCTGCACCAGAACAGAGCACAAAGCCTGGCTTCCCCTCCCCTGTGGGCAGCATGGCCGGAGTGGATCCCATCGGGGAGGTGTGCGGCTATGGGCGTGGGTTGGCCATTGTGGGATCAGGCTCCCCGCCCTGCTGCCCTCCCTACGGGGCCTCTGTGGCCCAGCAGGCAGGATCTGGCATGGCAGGACAGAGTGGGGGTTACAAACTTAATGCTCCACTGTAAGCCAAGCACCATAGTGATGCGCCCCCTGCCCATCTGGCAGCAGTGGGGGTGGTGGTGTGGGGTTGTGCCTTCCACTGCTGCTGGGTAGGCAGGGGGTGCTTCACCATGATGGCACAGGGCTCATAGCAATGGCATCGAGCTTCCGTCCTGCTCTGTCCTACTGTGCCGCTGAGGCACCAGGGGTAGAGCAGTAGGCTGGGGAGCCGAAGCCCGCATCCACCACCCCGCCCCTGCCTCGCACAAATCTGGAGGGCACATACCCCTCCAGGACTGCATGCAGTGGCAGAGACCCAGCCCCTTCACTACCCTGCTGTCCCCTGGAGGAGTTTCCTGCAGTTCCATCCCACTCCCCACCCAGGCCTTGCAGCCACATATTCCAGCCCTGGGCCCCAAGCCCCATGCACCACCTCAGCTGGGCAGCAGCCCCAGCCCTGCCCAACTCCCTCACTATGGGGGCCTCAATTCCCCACCTTATGTATGCAAGTGGCTACCTGTTCCATTATAATGTCCTGTTTTCACTTATTTGTAACTTTATTGAACATTTAGAGGTTGAATTAATCCATTTAGTTAATAAGAGACTGGCTACCTGGAAGCTGCAGCTATCAAACCAGTGACCTCTAGTTTATAATACCCAGACAAGGTGCCTCCTAATATCTCCACTGAAAATGTATCCAGTTTTGCCAAATTACAAGCTACAGGGGGGAAAAAAACTGCTATCTGCACATGTGACTGAATGTGCTGAACTTCTGCTCCTTCATTTTCTCTGCTTCCTGACTTCATTGCCAATACTTCCAGGGGCCACTGCACCTGCTGCATCATCTTTAAGCTCTCTCTTCTGCATGGCATCAGATATCAGATATTAGTAAAACACTTGGAACAGGTTACCCAGAGAGGAGGTGGAAGCTCCAGCTTTGGTGGTTTTCAAAACTCAGTTAGACAAAGCTTTGGCTGGGATGAACTATTTGGGGATGGCCCTGCTTTGAGCAGGACCATGCCCCTGCACTAGATGACCTCCTGAGGTCTCTTTCAACCCTAATTTTCTATGATTCTATATCAGCTTCCAAATCTATGAGCCACTGTCTGGTATTATCGCTCAACGTGCAGATTCCATATACCTCGTCTAGGCATTTGTAAAGACTGCAGCTTTTGATTAAGGACTCAACTGTTTGTTAGAGACCACATTCACACATGGGGGTTTCCAAGATGTTCATCTTGGAAAGTGTTGTTTTGAAGCATCCATATCCAGATCTCAGCCTGTTCAACTTGACCTCGCATCTCTGCAAAGGTCATGCCCAATGGAGGACTGGTTTGGTGTCGGTACTAAACATTGCAGGAATAGGCCCGACCTCTCTCAGAGGTAGGCCCACTCCAGGTTTGGTTCAGCATCCCCAATTTCTTCTAGGAGCTTGTGAGCTTCATGCATAAATGGTTTGCAATGTGCGTGTGTGCATATATCAACTTCTGGACCATACAGTAGCACGGTATTCTGCTGGGGCATATAAGAGTGCAGTGGTTCCAAGCACATTAAAGTCAGTGCTAGGGGTGCACTGATAAAGATTTTCTTAGCTGATACCGATAGCCACCGATTAAACAACCATAAGCCAAAGCGGATCCAATAACTGATATTTAGTAATAGTGCAAGGCATTTTAAACTACTGACTTAAACCTTTTTTTGCTCTTGAATTTATCACACATACACACACGAGCGCATATAGATGGACGGATTTTTTTTTTTTTTTTTCTTT
>NW_005842705.1:122408-131112 GCF_000455745.1 Alligator sinensis
CTAGAAACATTTTGTAGCAAAATAAAAACAGACACATGTTAACTTTAAAACTTTTACCTTTAAAATGGAAGTTTGCAGTATAAACTTTATACACTTATATAATGATTCATTTGATGGCAAAGTCATTATAAAACTCAATATTCAATTTGTTTTACAAAAATCACCCAAACAAAGCCAGAAAAAAGGCATAATCATAACAATTTTGGTTTCAAAATAAACCCACAAGAATTGCAGATCAAGATGTAAAAATTACAAAACAAAATGTCGAGGTAGTTTGTAGTAGTAGAAGTCATTGTAATAATGGTTCATCTATGTGAGCACCAATGATACTGCCAGGGACAATCCTGAGCAGATCAAGACTGGCTACAGGGTTCTGGGTGTACGGGTGAAAGGGACAGGGGCTCAGGTGGTGTTCTCCATTGTAACTACAGTATTGGTAGGAAAAAAAAAAAAAAAAGACATCCATAGCTTCCTCACTGATTACTCAATTTTAGCATAGAAAGTGGGTTAGTGTCAAGGTTTTTCTTGATATAAAGCAACATTTCTGCTTTTTTACACATCAGTCGGTTCTTCTTCTCATCCATAACATATGAGGTTGCACTGACATCTCCACTTCCAAATTTCTGTGAGCAGTTTATTGCTTCATGTAATGATAGCTGCTTTGGCACAGTGCTTTTCCTGCTTCTTTCTTGTCTGCAGCCATCTTTAGGAAACCATTGTATTCTGTAGCACAGAGCATCTTGAGGTGCTGTATTAAGTTCCTTGTGTTGAAATTTTTATTGGTATTGCCTCCACGTGAAATATCTGCAGCACATACTTTGCAATCAGCTGTTCTGTTGTTCTTTTCAGACATGAATTCCATACCGTGCTCGTCTGAGACATATTTACAGCACAGTGCACACCACAGCAAAAATATTCTTGTCTCATGGTTTAAGCGTCACAGCATTCTATGCGCCAGAAAGCGTAATTATCGGTAAACATTATCAGCTACAATGAACAAAAAAAGCTGATAAAGTAACTTCTCCTTTCATCACTGCTGACTCAATAGCCTACTGATACATCAGTGCACCCCAGTTGGCATCTGATGTCGTACTGGCTACATATCTTAAGTCAGCTACCGGCACAGAGGCATTACTGCTGACCTTCTGAATGTGATGTTTATAGGCATGGGAACAATCTACTGTGACTCCCAAGTAGGACTGCTCAAAGATTGAGACTCAAATCTAAACTTTTCCCATTTTGATCTTTAAGTAATCACACCAAACTAAGTCTCCAGTGATGATACAGGAAGAATGAATGCTGCCAATTATTCTAATGCAGCCTATCAAAATAGGTTTGGCTACCACTTGTCCCAGGGTCAAGACAAAGAGCTCAAGTCTAGTTTCTTCTGTTGCTTATGCTTTACAAGACTCAGTATGGCCTATAAACCTAGGATGAAGATGAGTACTTGCCCTGCCCCTTCCCCAAGATTTAATTTTATAGGGAAGACACACAAGAATACTTATAACTAAGTGGGACACATTCAAATGCCAGGCAGACAGGCACACACGGGGCAAAAAGATGCCAAAAACAGGTGCTTGGTTGTACTGCCTCTGGAGTGGGGTATTCAGACAGACATTACTTACTTCCCACTGTATTACACACATACATACCCTTTCACCAGCTAATCCATAGAGCTTAAATTCTCAACTGGCTGCCATGAGATCCTTTTAAGGGTGCTACAGGGTACCAGAGAATACCAGCACTATTAGGTGACAGAACACCTAGATGTAAGTCACAAGATAAACCCAGAGATTTCAAGTAGGAACCAAAATGTAAAAAAAATCTAGCTTTTAACTACCATATTTATTCAAATATAAGATGATCCTGATTATGAGACAACCACCCAATAATTAGATTCTACTTATGGAAAATTTATAAATTAACTATAATCTTCCAGGTATAGAATCAAATTATTGGAGTTTGCCTTGAATTTGTCCCCTTCCCACTGCTACAGCAAGGAAAATAAATCTGGGGGTTCCCTTGCCCTCAACTGCCTCCCCCCTTCCAACATCTCCCAGCAACCCCTTCCCATCCTTCCCCTGCTTACTGTCAGATGCTGCTGTCCCTGAGCACATGGAAGTGAGGGGCAAATCTGAAAACACTGACTTTGAAATAAACATGCCTGTATTAAATTATATGTAGCCAAATTACTATGGGTACCCATAGACTTAGTTCATCCAGAATTGATGGTTTTCATCTTTTTTGAAACTGCTGCAAGTTTTAGCACACGTACGCTATAAACATACTTTTAAGCAGCACTTTTGTACCTCCTTATATATAGTACAAACTTTTTAAAAATTTTATTTTTGTGTCTCAAGCCAAATTAGCCAAATCAGTTCCAAATTCTATCAAACGAGCAGAACTCAATTGTGCAAGTCTGTGTGACACTATCACCGACAAGTGCCCTCCTTCCCAGACCCTTCAGCCTGGGACTTCAGATACTCCCAAATTCATGGCAGGCATCCTACGTACAAGCCCCAAGCCTGGACGTCTTCGAAATCAGATGTCCTCGAGTTGTTTGCCCTTAGCCCAAAGGAGCAAGCTTGGGAGAAATCCCCGATATTCATAAAACAGGTGTGTAGCTGAGATGCTCCCATTGGGAGGCTATAGCACACTCTCATAAGATGTCCTGTCTATAGTGCATTGGACAGGTCTGCACCCTCTACTATTCAATGCCACTCAAAGTGATCTTGGTTCAGGGAACAGACCAGTGCAGCAAACTGAATTTTATCAGTAGATGTTTAGGATTGTGAATCCAAAAATATGACAAAGCCAGTAGGGAAATACAAATTGCCTGAGCAAGAAACTAACTTTAGAGGGATGGAGGTGAGGAGAGGAACGCAACTAGGTTACAGAAAATACAATGTTAGCCAACTAAGCCCGGGGGTGAGGGGAGGGGGTTCGCAATGCTGAGAGAGAAAGAACATTGATACACACAAACCTGTACAATGGTCTGCAATGGTGGAGGAAGTAGGTTGAAGAAAGTGTCTCAGTCCATATAGAGTCTCATCACGGGGGGGCTCTTTGGGTGGAGCGGGGTGGTCCGTTGCTGAAGAATCCTCTCGAAGTGAAGTCCATGTGGTGCAGAGGGGGGTTCAGGTGGTCTGGTCTGGAGGCAGTCCATCTGGTGGGGTCAGAGTACTGGCGGTGGCCCATGATGTGCTCCACCTAGTATTCAAGGGACCAACAGATAGCGTAGGACACCATGAGGCAGTGCATCAGCTTGGCGTAGCGGCAGGAACACAGGACACTCTTGTTGCTGAGGTCCCAGGCTCTGAGCGTTCTCACAATAAGCATGTCAACCGTCATGTCGTAGCCGCAGCCCCTCAGGTTGTCGGCGAGTGGGGAGTACTTCTTCCGCTTGTGAGCGCAGGAGTCAGTGAAGGCTTGGCACCAGGTCTCGAAGGGGATGATCACGTCCACTATCACGACCTTCTTGGTCTCCTCGTTGGTGATCATAATGTTGGGTCAAATCTGGCTCTTGCAGCCCAGGACGGTGCGGTTCACAGAGATCTCCCCTGCTGCGGCCAGGATGGCCCTCACCAGGCAGTCCTGGACAGCATTGTGGTGGAGCTGCCAGGCTCTGGTGCGCGGCCTGCAGCTGCACAGCATGTGGGGGAGGGTCTCTACCGCATAGCCACACTGTTGGGACCTCTCGTCCCAGTGGCCAAAGCCCCATTCAGAGGCAGGCAGTTGAGACAGGTGCGGTGGAGGAAGTGCCAGTCCACAAAGCACATGAAGCTCCCGCTGGGCATGAAGTGTTTGCTAGAGTCCCACTTTGAGGTGACGTCGAAGACCTTGCCCTGGTTGGGTTTGGCCCTCAGGTTGCTGGCATACTTGTTTCGGACTGTGTCCTTCAGGAACTGCTCCAAGAAGGTCCTCATGTGGGGTACCACGGTGACGTGTCTAGCATGCGGGGCTGGTTGCATTTGATCTTAGCGCACAAGAGGCTAAGAACTATGCACAATATTAATCCAGAGGCACAAGGCTCTGGATTTACCACATAGTTCATTGGGCTGGGCCCCAGCAGAATCAGCAGCATTTCAAGCTGTGGGGACCCCACAGCTCAGTATGCGTGCGCACTCCAACTACTACCCCACAAAGGATCCATGTACTAATTAGCCCTCCACTCATGACTGAAACCAGGTGTTCTTGGCACGAGTCCTGGGATCCTCCAGAAGTTTCTATGCAGATGAGGTGCAGGGTAACCTGGCCTAGCTCATCATGGAAGGAGGGGCCATGCTAATCCTATGCAAGAGGCTGAGAGAGGGGGCAACAGAGGGATTTTGGCAGCAACCAGAAGTCTTCATCTCCACGTGCAGTGGTTTGTCTAGCAACAGAGGAGAAGCACATTTCACTGGCGGAAGAGGCCAAGCCAAGCATCCCAAAGGTTGGAAGAATTGAGACAACTGCCACCAAGAGGAAGCAACAGGTGGTGGTGGCAGCTGTGGTTGGAGACTCTTCTGCAAGGGACAGAGCCATCCATCTGCTAGCCTGACCTGTTGTTTCAGAAGGTCTGCTGCTTGCCCAGATCTGAGATGTCACAGTAAGATTACTCAGACTCATCCAGCCCTCTGACTATTACCTGTTGCTCATTCACGTGAGCACCAATGATACTGCCAGGGACGATCCTGAGCAGATCAAGAGTGACTACAGGGTTCTGGGTGTAGGGGTGAAGGGGACAGGGGCTCAGGTGGTGTTCTCCTCGATCCTTCCAGTCATGTGGAAGGGCTCAGGCAGGAGTGGATGCATCCTGCAGATCAATGCATGGCTGCATAGATGGTGTCGCCAGCAGAACTTTGGCTTCTTCAGCCATGGGATGTTGTTCCAAGATTGCTACGAAGAGACAGGCTCCACCTGTTGAAGAGAGGGAAGAGCATCTTAGCACACAGGCTTACTAGCCTGGTGAGGAGGGCTTTAAAAGAAGTTCAACGGGGGATGGAGACCAAAGCCCTGAGGGGAGTGGGGAAGCAGGTGATCTGGAGGAAGCACAAGCAGGAGTGGGCAACAGAAGAGGCTGTTTCACTCTTCCTGAGAATGTAGGAAAAACGGCTAGTTACCTCAGGTGTCTGTACACAAACGCACGGAGCCTGGGAAACAAGTAGGAAGAACTAGAAGTCCTTGTACAGTCACAGAACTATGACGTGATTGGAATAACAGAGATGTGCTGGGAGCTCGCATGACTGGAGAGTACTGTCATGGATGGGTACAAACTGTTCAGGAAAGACAGGCAAGGGAGAAAAGGAGGAGGAGTTGCACTTTATGTAAAAAAGCTGCATGACTGCACAGAGCTCCAGTATGAAATTGGAGATAGGCCTGCTGAAAGTCTCTGGGTTGGGGTCAGTGGGGAGAGCACCAAGGGTGACGTTGTGGTGGCTGTGTGCTGTAAACTGCTAGATCAGGTGAATGAGGTGGATAAGACTTTCTTCAAACAGCTAGTGGAAGTTTCCTGATCACAGGTCCTGGTTCTCAGAGGGAACTTCAATCACCCTGGTATCTGCTGGGAAGGCAATACAGCACTGCAAAAGCAATCCAGGAAGTTTTTGGAGCGTGTTGGGGACAAATCCCTGATGAAGGTGTTGGAGAGGCTAACTGGGGTCCATGCTCTTCTTGACCTGCTGCTCACAAACAGGGAAGAATTGATGAGGAATGTAGTTGTGGATGGCAACTTGCGTAGCAGCAACCACAAAATGATTGAGTTCAGGATCCTGAGGAAAGGAAGGAAGGAAAGCAGCAGAGTATGGACTCTGGACTTCAGAAAAGCAGACTTGGACTCACTCAGGGAACCGATGGGCAGGATCCCCTGGGAGGCAAGTCTAAGGGGGAGGGGAGTCCAGGAGAACTGGCTTTACTGTAAAGAAACCTTACTGAGGGCACAGGAGTGAACCATCCTAATGTGTAGGAAGACTAGCAAGTATGGCAGAAGACCAGCTTGGCTTAGCAGGGAAAACCTCAGTGAATTAAAATGCAAAAAAGAAACTGTTAAAAGTTTCCATTTCTTGTAAAACAATCAGGGAGAAGCATATATTTGGGCATGCAGGGATGAAATAAGGAAGGCCAAATCACAACTGGAATTGCAGCTAGCAAGGGACGTGAAGGGTAACAAGAAAGGTTTCTACAAACATGTCACCAACAAGAAGAAGGTCAGGGAAAGTGTGGATCCTTTTCTGAGTGGGGGAGGTAATCTAGTGACAGATGATGTGGAAAAGTACTAGATGCCTTTTTTACCTCAGCCTTCATGGACAAGGTCAGCCCCCAGACTATTGCACCTGACAGCACAGTTTGGGGAGGTGACCAGTTGATAGTGGTGAAAGAACAGGTTAGAAAAGCTGGATGTGTACAAATCAATGGGGCTGGATGCGATGCACCCAAGTGTCCTGAGGGATTTGGCAGATATGATTGCACAGCTGATGGTCATGATCTTTGAAAACTCATGGCGGTCAGGAGACATCCCAAATAACTGGAAAAGGGCAAATACAGTGCTCATCTTTAAAAGGAAAGAAGGAGGATCCAGAGAACTATAGACTCATTTCAGTCCCTGGAAATATTATGGAGCAGGTCCTCAAGGAAACCATTTCTAAGCACCTGGAGAAGAAAAAGGTGATTAGGAATAGTCAGCATGGATTCAAGCCCTGCCTGACCAACCTGACTGCCTTCTATGATGAGACTGGCTCTGTGGGTGCAAGGGAAGCAGTAGACATGATATACCTTGACTTTAGCAAGGCTTCTGATACAGTCTTTCACAACATTCTTGCAAACAAGCTAAGAAAGTATGAGTTGGATGAATGGATTATAAGGTGGACAGAGACCTGGCTGGATCGTTGGGCTCAAAGGGTAGTAATTAATGGCTCTAGTTCTAGTTGGCAGCTGGTATCAAGTGGAATGCCTTAGGGTTTGGTGGTCCTTGGACAGGTTTCATTCGATATCTTCATCAATAACTTGGAAGATGGCATAGAGTGTACCCCCAGCAAGTTTGCAGATGACACCAAGCTCAGGGGAGTAGTAGATATGCTGGAGGGTAAGGTTAGGATTCAGAGAGATCAGGAAAATTTGGAGGATTGGCCCAAAAGAAATCTCATGAGGTTCAATAAGTGCAAAGTCCTGCACTTAGGATGGAACAATCCCAAGCACTAGTACAGGCTGGGGAATGACTAGCTGGGCAGCAGCTCTGCAGAAAAAAGACCTGGGGGTTCCAGTGAACAATAAGCTGAATATGAGCCAACAGTGTGCCCTTCTTTGAAGAAGGCTAATGGCATAGTGGGCTGCATCAGTAGAAATACTGCCAGCAGATCGAGGGAAGGGATTATTCCCCTCTGTCTGACACTGCTGAGGTTATATCTGGAGTACTGTGTCCAGTTTTGCCACCCTCCCCTCCCAGACATGTTGGAGAGATTCCAGCAAAGCGCAACAAAATTGTTTGGGGGGCTAGGGCACATGACTTCTGAAGACAGGCAGAAAGAACTGGGCTTATATAGTCTGGAAAAAAAAGACTCGGGGAATTTAACAGCAGCCTTCAACTACCTGTAGGATGGCTCCAAAGAGGGTGGAGCTGGACTGTGCTCCCAGTGGTGGCAGATGACAGAGTAAGGAACAATGGTCTCAGGTTGCAGCAAGGGAGGTTAAGGTTAGAATTAGGAAAAACTCTCACTAGGTTAGTAAAGCACTGGAACACATTACCCAGAGAGGTTGTAGAATCACCATCCCTGAAGGTTTTTAAGACCAGGCTAGACAAAACCTTTGCTAAGATAATCTAGTTGGGGATGGTACTGCTTTGAGCAGGGGGTTGGACTAGATGACCTCCTGAGGTCTCTTCCAACCCTAGATTTCTATAATTCTAGTTTTCTATGATTCTGGGTGAATTGTTTGGGGCCCTGTTTGGTGGTTTGCCAAGCTAGTGGAGAAACAGGAATAATTGGAAATATGAAAGAAAGGGACAACTCAGCTGAGGCTGTAAAGAGGCATGTATTTGATGCCACTTGAAAAAGAGTTGGCGCTGAGGGCACTGAGCACAATGGGCACTGCCATATATCTTATTCAGATGGGCTACACTAACATATCCTTGTGGTAGGTTCCCTTGGTATGTTTGCCCAATGTGGGCCGTATGTTTTATAGTGATGCTCCGTGTTGGCTGCATTTAATCAAATTTATAGCTGGTTTTCATTACTGAGCACACGGTGCTTTTGGCAGTTTAATGATAGACAATGTATTTAATGAGATTTAGATAATAGATCAGGCTTGTGCAACATATGGTCCGCAGGCCGCCATGCGGCCCGTCAAGGCATTTTCGGAGGCCCGCAGTGCTGCAACGGGAAACTAAAGTAAACACGGTTTACTTTCGTTCCCACCCCTTGTCCCTCCCCTAGCCCCTCAGTAGATTCCTAATGGCTGCTGAAGGGCTGGGGAAGGGACAAGGTTCCCACACGCACCGCATCAGCTTGACGTTGCCGACACGGTGCGTGTGGGAAGAGTAGCCATGTGCCTCTCGGGACAGGATGAGCCCAACAGGAGCAGCAGGGGCTCAGCTGCACTTTCCCCCTACCTATGCCGGTCAGTCCCGAGTGGCACACGGCTCCACCGCCGCCTCTGCTGGCTGGGGCCCACCTAGGAGGGGCTGTCCCATCTGGAGCAGGCTGCCGCCGAAGCCCGCATCCCCTGTGCCGCC
>NW_005842705.1:131406-132006 GCF_000455745.1 Alligator sinensis
ATGTGCCTCTCGGGATGGGACGAGCCCAGCCAGAGCAGCAGGACTCAGCTTCATTTTTCCCTTGCCTGCACCGGTCAGTCCTGAGCGGCACATGGCTCCGCGCCACTTCTGCTGGCTGCTGCTGACCTGGCCAGCCTCCTCTTGTCCCCAGCAGCACGTGGGAAGCTGGCGTGGGGGGGCCTCAGCAGGCGGGGTCCTGGTGTGACCTCTGCGGGGCAAGGTGGCGGGAGCCGGTGTCTGCCGGACCCTGCACTCCGGGCTCACAGCGCTGAGGCCACCGGGGTTGTGTGCGCAGGCGGCAGGCACCACGGTGAGCGGCGCCATGCGGGCGGGCGGGTGAGGGGCTGCGGTACAATGGCCCCCTCGCTCCAGCCCCCATCAGGCAGCACCAGCTCATGGGGCTGCGCTGCTCGGGAGATGCAGATGTGGAGCTATTTATTTCTCCCCTTCAGTCTCTGGGGCAGTAGTTAGCTGGATGCAGAATGGGTCCCTCCTGCCGCTGCCCACCAGCAGGTACTGTGAACCTTACAGTAAGAGGCAGGGGCAGTAGGGCTACACAGGCAGGGGCTCTCTTGGCCAGGGCCAAGGGGGGTTTGAAAA
>NW_005842705.1:132037-164312 GCF_000455745.1 Alligator sinensis
GGTCCACTGGGTGATAAAAAGTTCATGATCCGGCCCCACATTCAAAAAGGTTGGACACCCCTGTCATAGATGTTAGGGACTGGAAAGGACCTTACAAGATCTTTGTGTCCAGCCCCCATGCACTTGGGCAGGAAAGACTGCTGTGGTCAGATGACCCCAGCAAGGTGGGCATCAAGATGCTTCTAAATATGCGAATAAAAGATGAGGAACTCTTTTCCCTATGCTGATTGGATTTGCATGTGGGTCTTGTCTGTGGGCCTGATCCAGCCTGGAGATCAGCCCCATGCCCTTCATCCAGGGGCCAGATAAGTTTGACACCCCTGCCATAGAGGATAAAGCAACTAATAATGCCAGTTAACTGTTCCTCCTTTACCTCAAGTGAATAAGTTCAGCTGTCATGGATTTAGAGGTCCCCAGTTCACTCCTTTACCACCACGTTGGTTATTGTAAGGGCCAATATCCATTACAGAAGAAAAAATGAGATGCAAATCTGGTTTGACTGTTATACAGACTAGGCATATGTTTACCCACTACATTATCCTCACAGGTTCCACTGAAAATCACTACTAACTAAGCTGCTGTGCTTTAACAACGTCACTGTAGGAACTGAAGTGTGCAAGTGAAGGGCACAGAAGGGGAGGGGGGGGCAAAGGCGGAAAGAATTCTACTAACAAAGTAACAAAAACTGACTTCTACCCTTGGCTTTGTCAGAGATTGCTCATGTGAAGTTAGCAAGTCACAGAACAAGAGTGCAGTGCTAGCTATTAACCTTTTTCTGTGCCAGCTTGAGATACTTGGGGCCTGATTTTCTGCAACACTGCACGCTCGTCACCATACAAAAACTGGGAAGTCCCAGCCCGTCATGCACTGAGAACCTGACATGCATTCCTTCAGAAATCATCTATACTAGACAGCTTCTGCTTTGATTGTTGTGCTGCATTTAAAATTATAACTGAGTGTCACTTCTGGAAAAAACAACAGTAGTGGGTAAGTAAGTTTTTTTTTAAAAAAGGTAGATAATAGCTATAAATCCCTACTAACTGTTTCTAGTCTTAGTAACTAATACACCGCAATTATATGCTAGTTGACATATCTTAAAGTGAATTCTAGTACCCATTTTAGTATACGAGGCTGTAATAATTAAGTGAAATATTCCTGGAGACTGAAGACAGATAGTTCTCTAGCTCAGAATGACCTGAGTCTCTTTCCTTCCTCCACCCCTACAAGGAAAAGCTAAGTAGAAAAGTTCTTGAGCTGGTTCATATGGCCATCCCAGCCCACCAGGGAACTCCATAAAGCAGCAGTTCCCAGCCCCGGGTTGTGACCCAAATGAGGTCCGCATAAGCAATGCTGGCAGTGTCACACACAAGATGAGCTATGCTGCATGCCGGGAGCTCCTCTGCCCCCAGGCCTGCCACCCTCAGTTCCTAGCAGCAGGCTGCAGAAAAAAAAAGTTTGGGAACCATTGCCATAAAGCCTTGTAATAGATATCCCATTTCCCCCTCTCCACCTCCAGCAACAGACTGTTTACATAAAGCTAGGTGTCTGTTGGTTTTACGGGGAAAACACTGCAAATACTCTATGACCCTCCCATACACTCACTTACTCAAATCAATACAGCCAACATCACTTCTTTTTAAGACTAGTGTAGAGCCTGAATTAAGCAAGCTGTAACAGACCCATTTTTGAGTAAACTTTTTGATGTTAAACTTAATATTTGACCTATGACAAGTTTGATATATGCAAAACTTTCTGGGTTTTTTTCTTGGGGGGTGGGGGGGAAATCAGAATTTACCTGGACATATTCTGATTAAATAAAAACTCCTTAGGTTATAATACACTTTCTAAGACATAATGACAACTTTAAAGGCACATTAATACACAGACCTAAGCAGTATGGGTTCATAAATAAATTCTATATACACATTACTGTATAAAGGGGTTGCACTCAGTTGGCTGGACTGGGACATACCTCTACCCCATTGCCAGTGAAAGGAGTCCCAATGGAGTTCCCTACTCCAGAATCCATTAGTGGGGTGAATGACAAGCCATTACACCCTGTGCTTTGCGAACCACAGCGCTTAATGCTGTCACCACTCACCCTACCCCAAATTTCTGGCTCCTCCAGGAGACCCGTAGGCTGGATGACAGATCTACAGGCTGGAACTGTCCCATCAGCCATATATGCTTGACACACCTGCTCTAAATTATCTCCTTAATAGCTCAAAGATTATTTCAATGAGGCCTATTAATCCCTCTGTTCTTCAGTTTTTCAATTATGAAATGAATAAAGAACTTAAGAGAACTACAGGAGAAAAGTGTATGTTACATTAAATAAAGCAGGATTCTTGACTGAAAAAACACAAACATGATGTTTTATATAGCAAGAAAGATTTCTATACCTCTCTGCCATCTGACACCACCAGCGAAGGAATCCTGCCTTATCTGCATATGAAAGAGCAACTTACAAAGACACTCTCATGGACCCAGAGGAACAGACTTCCACCTTCGACTTCCTCTGTGCAAAAATTATTTTCTACCTATGGGGACTTTTTACCATCTTTAACTTTCCCTGAGCCTGAGGAAGGTCGCATGTGCGCAAAAGCTCGCAGAAAAAGATAATTTTTTTGTGATGTCTTAGTTGGTCTAATAAAAGGTATCATCTCTGAACCAAGAGTTCTAAAGTTTTGCACTTCTTTTTGTCTCAGACCAACACAGCTACCAAATACATCCCTGCAACATCATGTTTTATGGAATTTAACAATCCAAAGATCCCACAGACATGGCAGGAGTTGAGATAATGTTACAAGTTCACCTGTCTTGAAAACCAATTGCTGCATATAAACAAAGACTAAACAATTAAGTTCTTTATTACTGCCATAACTGAGGAGGTAGTTACCTTCTCAGATCAAAACACTGCCAAAACAGTTTCCAGGCTTATTACCTCCTTCAAGCCATTTCAATCATCTCCCCACCCAGTGCAAAATATGAACTTGCAGTTCAGGTACAAGTTCATATTTACACCTCAACAGCTCTTCCCTACTGCACGCACACACACAGTGCATCCATCAGTCATTCTGTGGGCAGGTTCTGTTTGTTTTAATCAATGTGAGTGTTACTAGGTCTTTTAAAACTTTCCTCTTATTTCAAAAGCAATGGTAATAGTTCCATCAGAGAGCTGGTAGTTACAGTTAGTCACCCTGGCAGTCAGTTGCCAGGGTGTCCTGTAGCTTACTGCTTTTTTCCCCTTTTTTACAGTCTTTGAAGCAAGTCCATTCCATGGGTAGGGTCCTACCCATCTCGAGGAGTCAGGCAGCCGACTTTTCAGGGAGATCATAGAAATCACAGAAAATAAGGGTGGAAAGGGACCTCAGGAGGTCATCTAGTCCAACCCCTGGCTCAAAGCAGAATCATCCCAGGCAAAGCTTTGTTTAGCCAGGTCTTGAAAACCTCCAAGGACGGAGCTTCCACCACCTCTTGGGTAACCTGTTCCAGTGTTTTACTATCCTCATAGTGAGAAAATTCTCACTATGCCCTTCCACACAGATTATCAGTGGCCCAACACTTTGGTTTAATTACCTAAACTTCTCTTGTTGCAACTCGGTCCTTGTTCCGTCATCTGCCACCACTGAGAACAGTCTAGCTCCATCCTCTTTGGAAACCCCCTTCAGGTAGTTGAAGGCTACTATTATATCCCCCTAAATCTCCTTTTTTCTAGACTAACTAAGCTCAGTTCCAACAGACTCTCTGCAGAAGTCATGTACCCCAGCCCTCTCATCATATTTGTTGCCCTCTGCTGGACTCTCACCAATTTATCCAGCCTTCCTCTAGTGGGGGGGGCCAAATCTGAACACAGTATTCCAGATGTGGCCTCACCAGTTCTGAATAGAGGGGAATAATCACTTCCCTTGACCTATGACAACACACCTACCAACGCAGCCCAGTATGCCATTAGCCTTCCTGGCAACAAGGGCACACTGTTGGCTCATATTCAGCTTGTTGTCCACTGTAATCCCCAGGTCCTTTTCTACAAAGCTGCTGTCCAGCCAGTCAGCCCCAAGCCTGTACTGGTGCATGGGACTGTTCTGTCCTAAGTGCAGGACTTTGCACGTGCCCTTGTTGAACATCATGAGGTTCCTCTGGGCTCAATCCTCCAATTTCTCTAAGTCACTCTGAATCCTAGCCCTACCCTTCAGCATATCCACTACTCCTCCCCAGCTTGGTGTCACCTGCAAATTTGCTGAGAGTGCACTCTATGCCATCTTCCAGGTCGCTGATGAAGATGTGGAACAAAACCAGCCCCAGTAGGGGCTGACTGCTATTTTCATGGGCTTATTGCAGCAGGCCCCACCCTCCCTATGTCTCTGATTAGCTAAGGGGCCCTGGAGTCCTGCCCTTCCCCATAGATTGGCAGATGGCCCAACACTTTGGTTTAATTACCCTGATTAAGCCCGGGGAAGCTATTAATACACACATTATTAAGTATGGATTAAATTAGAGTAATTAAGCCACGGTTTTGGGCAATCCCCAATCTATTCAATTAAAATCCACCTGCACCTCAGGGTGGACGGTGGAGAAGGGGCTGGCAGCAGCGCAGCCCCAGGCCCTCCTCCACTGTCAGCCCCAAGGTGTGAGTGCACCTGCTTGCAGCTTCCCCACCACCTGCTGTGAGCAGCCCTGTTCCTCCTGCTCCCCCCCCCGTTCAAGATTGCAGGGCTTTCGCTAAGCTGTTTTAAGCAAGCCCACCAAAGTCACAGAATCCACTGTTTTCCACAGAAAATGAAAAATCATGGTTTTGGTAGGTCCCCATCCATGGGATTTGCTCCTTCCCCATATAGAGGCAATATATTTCCTTGGCCAAATATGTAGTATTTGACTGTCTGAGGAAAGGGTAGATTATTTTTATATCAGTCCAGCACCCAAAATTGCATACTATTCCTTTTCCATGTGGTACCCATTTACAATGTGACAACCTATGCCTTTACATGGAAGAAGATGCATACTACAGAGACAGTATTTGCAAAACTGACAGTCTATGGGATCAAGATTGGACAGCGTCTGAATGAAATCTTCACATTGGACATAGCTGTGGTGAAGTTTCACTGCGATTGTTGAAAGCAGGGCTGTAGCACCATTTTTTCTAAAGGGTCTATGTAGGTTTTTCTTTGTGCATTTGTCCTACAAACTGTGCACTACACTTATGTGGTAGATTCTATTCTCAACCTCATTTTAATAGTACAATTTTCAGGAAAAAAACTTGATTACTGATGACTACAACAGATTTGCCAGCATAGTGCTCCATTTTTATGACAAAAGTCCTCATGCTTCACTTAAAAGAAAATTAATGTTGAGGAATTTCCCCTACTTGCATGGATCATTATATTTGCTCCTTTTTTCCGTCATCATGTAAAAGCTACTATGCATTATAGCGATAAGATAATAGGAAACAAAATGCTAAGTCATCTGGGATGTAAAGATCCAACTTGCATATTGGAAAAAAGACTTGGATATCCCCACAACTTCAATAAACAGGATGCCAACTTGGGGATTTAGAGCTGAACCCTTGATGTGTAAAGCACAGCAACAGCAAGTTCAGGTTTTATGTAGGTGATATCAGTAGCAGGGACAGGGCCCTTTGTGTCTGCAATGAGAACTAGAAGCGTGGATCCTTTCCCCATACAACTGCAAAGCTGACTAGCAGTTTTAGAGCTTGGATGCATAACACCTGAAGACATGTAAACAAGGAGTAGATAGTATAGAATTAGTTCAAGAAAAATCAGGGGTAAGATTATATAGCTGTAACCTACATCAGCATGTGTGTCATCTCTCCACAGCTTATCCTGGAAAAGCCATTTACTACTACCCTCCCATCTAGTGGTAACAGCAGCCTATGATATGCAGCTAATCTGTCCACTTTGGGTCCTAATGTCATTTACAATAGTGTACAAGCGAGATATAAATTACAGTAAGGTAAATATGTTTGTGTCTCAGGCCTTACACACAACTCCCAAGGAAATTAGTGATAGGTGGATATCTAGCTAGTCAGCTTTGAAAGTTTTGCCGAAAGGACCTTTATCATACTGTTCTTCCCATTTTAAAGGCATTTGTTGATTTAAAAAAAAAATCAAATTCAAAGAAATAGGGCAAAGGTATACTATTATTTTGTATAATGAATTTTGACATGCTAAAAAGTGATATTCCCAGTACTGATCTTTGATTTTGATTAAAACATTTTTGCATGTTTTGAAGGACCTATTTACATTTTTTCCTGCTATCTTTACCTCTAATATCTGAGTCTCATCTAATATCTTTACCCCCAATATCTAGAGCCTCATTTTTAAGATATTCTTATGTCAGAAAGATGATTGCTTTGAGCGTTTAGGTAATTACATGGACCACTGACTGTTGGCACAAAAGATACATGCGCTAGTTCTTCCTTCTTCGTACTTAAATGGCGACTGAAAAGTCCAAACAAGACTAGAGCTTTACTAAAATCCCAAGTGAGGAGAGAAGCTGATCAATGAAAAAGCTCTTATTGAAACTCAAATAGCTCCTACCATCTGACTTTCTGCAGTGCCTCTGCTATAAGCCACTTTTAGGTTAAAGTTGAACAAAGAACACTTGCTCTAAGGTGAAAGTGTCTCTTTAAAGGGACAGTTGCTCAAATGTACCCACTGACACAAAGGACGTTACAGCAAAAAGGACTCGATTCAACAAGAAGAAAGCTGACTTTGCACAATACTGAAGCCAGAGGGGCTTTTAGAGCTACAACAAATCTTGAAAGCTTTGCATGGACCAGTATAGGCTGGCAGTACTCTGTACTTTCTAAGGTAGTCAAATAATTAAACCTGAAAGCTTGGCAGCATCCAGCAGTACATTTTCCCACAGTCTAAATTATATTACACTCAGTGAAATTGAGATAAAAAATTATTTCTATCTTAGTCAAAACCATTTTGAAATAAATAATTTCCAAACTGATGCAGAAAGCTGGTACTCTCCTTGAATGGTTCAGTAAAAATGCCCAAGCAAAACTGTTAGTGCTTTGCATTTGTCTATTACAGTATAATCCAAAAGAACAGAAGCTAGATCTTTTGGAGGAGATATGTTATCTACCCCATTCCCTACAGTAGGGATGATCCTTCCCGTATTTTTCTTAAGCAAGCAACACAGCTTCCATTATTTCCCTCTAGAGATGGTTTTTCAGTCTACTATATCTTAAATCTTGGCTCCCAGTCAGATGCAAAACAGTTCTGAATCAGTGTTTTCCACCAGGCATTTTTGTTTCTCTGTATCAAGAAGTTTTATGATCTGTGGATAAATGGAACTAGCCTGACACTCCAGAAAAAGCTGCAGAGGACTGCACACACGGGATTTAAATCCATACATTTTTGGGCAAGAGGAAAAGTAATAAAGAAAAGATTCATGTACTCCTGTGTACTCAAAGTACAAGTGAGATGTAGCTGGAGGCAACTGCTCCAAGGGATGCTATAGGAAGAAGCATCTAGAAAGAGCGATGTGAAACTGAGTTTGAACTATCCACAACTCAGGCAGCAGTGGTATAAGTTGAAGCAGTGTGGTATATGTTGAAACTAATCAGTATTAACCAAAGGGACTACTAAAGAAAAGGGGGGAAAGACTTAAGCTATAGAAGAATGGGTAATTCAGACACACAGTTTAAGGATTTCACATATATAGCCCAGAAAAATTTGACTGTCACACAAATAGGCCTGCAGAACAGATATCCCTCAAAGACCTTAAGAGATAACAGACCTAAGCATGTGTCAAATGAAGATACCCCTTTCTTCTAGCGTACTATCATCCTCATAACAATCAACACCATCCTACTTCACTGGTTAGGCAGACAGAGCCCTGTATCCCAAGTGCCAACCTATTATCACTGGTCATTTGATTGCTTTAAATGGGGAGAGCAATACAGATTTACGCGTGCACCCACTTATTGACAGAATGGCCTCTGCGGCCCCTGCTACCCGTGACATGTATTACACAATTAACTGGTTAACTGCACATTGCATATGTGGCCAGTCTAAATGTAAAGTAATCATTACACAATAAAAGTTACTATCCAGCTATAAAGAGAGCCAACCAGCTATAAAGTTAGTGTCTGAAAATGTGCAACAACTCTATAGCTGGTTTCTATTGAGCTTTAATTTAAACATGAGCAGGGCCCTAAGTGAATCCCTCTTGTCACTTCCTGGCCACTGCAGAATGCAGAGCAAATATACAAGCGGTCTTGTCACCAAAGCTGATGACTTAACCACCTCATCTGTTTGTGCTGCACTCTGAGAACCGAGAGCTCCATCATGGAATCCCTGAACAACTGGTTAAGGCTAATCTTAACAATCTTATCCTCCCATATCAAAGCACGGCGTGTAAGCACACACTGCCAGGAGTAGAGATGACAGCAAACTATTTTGATTTTTAGGAGCATAAAATACACTTCTATTCTGTACTTCCCAATAAAGATGCCAGAAAAGGACGGGATAAATGTTATTACAAGATCCCCAACAAATTTACAATTGTAATAGTTAATGTCTAACAAAAACCAAATGAACAACTAGATTATCTAATCAGTTTCCTATATGATTAACAAGTGTATGCCCTTGTGTGTTTTTAGGACCGGAAACCTTGTGGTATGTTTTTAGATTCACCACAAATGCCATACCCATTTCTAAGTACACTTATGGCAGAGGTTCAGCTCTAAGTGCAAACAAATAAGCAGGATGACTTGAAAAGTCTGATTTTGCATTCTTGGTTGCTTTGCAGTTTTCCGACTTTAACAGGCCCATTGTTCAAGCATGTCCTTGGGTCACTTCCAAACTGTCTTTTTACTATGAAGTCTGCAAGGCAATATGGACAAAATATGCCAATCATAAAGCAGAGCTTCCTCAGCTGCCTGACTGGCTCTGAAATGTTGAATCATGTCAGTTCCTGTCCTAATAAACTTTTACAGTTGAAAGACATGACCCCGATAGAAAGAAGAAGGAAAGAACAGAAGAGAAAAGGCTGGGGTATGTGACAAAGATAAATAAGTAAAGGACTAAAGGAAAGTTCTTACACAACCCCCTAATTTGTAGTACCTGCAGTTCCAGTGATGTCAGTGGGACTTCAGGAGCACTGATTCCCAAAACACTAAACTGTACAATTTCAAATTTACAAAGTGAGTAGGTGGCATTCCTCCCGCTCAAACCAATGCAAGCAAGCTAGATTAAGTGGCAAATGTGAACCCCTGTAAGAGGTTTTACTTTCATCATGACTACAACCACACAAATCTTGACCTAAGCATTTTTCCAAACTTAGCTGTTACGGTGTTTTTTTCATCTCAGTAAAGCCCTCTGCTTTGCTTAACAGCTCCTCTGGCTCAAAGAGGGTTCTTTCACACACAATCAGTTCAGTGCACTCGTTCTAGCAAACCAAGAAACTCTGCATCTCTAATTGATCAAAGCTCTTCATCATGACTACTGGTAAATTTGATTAATAGCTAACCACTGAGCTTGACGTGAATATATTTAGTTTAATGTAAACTTTCTGACAAAACCCAAAGCTGGCAAAATACCACTGTAGTCAGAAATTTCGAAACATGCGTAAAACAATCAAGCTAGGCTCACAACCTTCAGAGCACAGACTGAGGATCAAACTTTACAAAAGTACCGTATAAAGACAAAACACATACATGTAAATGTCTCCTGTCACCTCCTCACATGTTTTCACATACGAAATGATACTTTTTCCATTTCATAGGCTAAGAGAAGGTTTAAGACAACTTGGCCAAAGAAAACCTGCATCTGAAATACAGCTGTCCCAAGATGAGTTTTGTCTTAAACCAAGCTATGATCTTCCTCTCAAGAATGATCTGCTATTTGATCCATGCTTAAAGCTTTCAGTGCTCATGCTGGATATGCTAGTCAGTAAAAACTGGCCACTAGTTTTGGTCATCTTATAAATATCACCAAAAACTGTGTGCACTCCAGTCTTCTCCCTCAAGGACGTGTGTGCCATAAGTAACTTGAATTTTTTTGGTTTTGAGGAAAAAAAAGGAGAGAGGTTGGGGGGAAGGGGGGGGGGGTTAGAGCAGCAGAGCAGGCCTGGAAGAAAAATTCACTAAAGCCATACAAACTTCTATTTAGAAGAACAGTGCCACAAGAGAACAGTTGCCTTTTTTGGTATACTCAGTAGGAAAGTCATTATAACCTGATAGGCAGAAGTATGGTCACAGATCCTTTAGCAGGCAGTAAGACAGCAGCTTTTATTTGTCTGCACTGGATTCTGGATTCAAGTTTTCCACCAGTCTAACACCAAGTACACCACTGTTTTCTCCTAACTTCAGTGTCACAAACACTAAGGTTAACCTGACATCAGTAAAGTATTAACTAGCTTTAAAGCCATCCAGGAATCATCCTGACACTAGGACTGTCTTGTTTAAATTTGTGTCATGCTTACATTCAATCTTTAATCAAATGCACATTACCAACTCTTTAAGATTATACTGCCATGAAAGAAGGTGACCCACCTCCCTAGCCTTGGTGGGGTAAAATGTTTCATTTAGGTTTAGCTGAGGACCTTTCTTCCCCCATAGAGCAAACCCCAAAATAAAACAGTTCAACATAAATCCAAGGAAGTTCCCCTTCCCCTGATGCAGAGACTTCTGTGCCAGATGAAAGTAAATTCCTGGCAGTTTTTCTCCAGCCTTCCTTTAGAGCAGGGGTGACCAACCTGCAGTACAGGTGCCCCAAGTGGCGCAAGCAACCTCTGTGCGGCACGTGGTAGACTGGGGAGGGACAGGCAGCACAACTGCAGATAAGGCAGGGAACAGAAAGCAAAGCAGCAAACCAGGCATGGAATATAAGAAAGGAAGCAGAAAGAGCAAAAGATGAGGGAGGGAGAAGGAAGCAGAGCAGATCAGACAGGAGTGGCACATGGGAGGATGAAGAGCTAATTTGTGGGATACCTGCAGAAAAAGTTGGTCCCTAGTGCTTTAGACTATCTGCCTAGGAGTCCCCTGGCTCCAAGCCCTATCATAAGAGCTGACTGGCTTTGTGTAGCTCCCTTGTTTCAATTTAGATCTTCCAACATTTACAGGAATCAGGTGCTGACAAGGCAATCACCTGACCCCATTGCAGCTGGATCTTGTTATCCGTTCTATAAGACTACACACTTATTCCCCCACCCTTGATGAGACAGAACACTTTGTGCACAGGACTGATAAAGCAGTTCCTCCCAACCAGCAGAGCTGTATAATATTGTGTCGTTCATTTTTGTTTGCCCCTTTTCAAATTTCTCTGCTATGTTTGCATCACAGCACATGTTATGCCAAGTAGTTAGTTTGGGCACAGGTCAATCTTTGTGACAACCAGGGCAGTATAAAAATCTATTGCATAAAGTCTGAACTTTACATCATAGGTTGTGAAAGCCAATGTATTAGAGACACGATTACTTTATCAGTGGATTGGCAGGACATAGTGTTTCCCAAATTCAAAAGCACATATGAAAGATGACACCAAAAGGTAGGGAGTAGGATATGCTGGAGGGTAGGGCTATGATTCAGAGTGACTTAGACAAAATGGAGGATTGGGCAAAAAACAAACAAATAAACAAAAAAAATCTCATGAGGGCAACTGTAAAGTCCTGTACTTAAGGACAGAACAATCCTATGCACTGCTACAGGCTGGGAGCTGACTGGCTAGGCAGCAGTTATGCAGAAAAGGACCTGGGGTTTACAGTGGACAATAAGATGAATATGAGTCAACAGTGTGCCCTTGTTGCCAAAAAGGCTAACGGCATACTGGGCTGCACTGGTAGAAGCATTGTCAGCAGATCGCGGGAAGTAAATTATTCCCCTCTATTCAGCACTGGTGAGGCCACATCTGGAGTACCGTGTCCAGTTTTGGGTCCCCCACTACAGAAAGGATGTAGACAATAAAAATGGTTCAGGGGCTGGGGCACATGACTTACGAGGAGAGGCTGAGGGAACTGGGCTTATTTAGTCTGGAAAAAGAAGACTGAGAGGCGATTTGATAGGAGCCTTTAACTGCTGATGGGGGTTTCCAAAGAGGATGGAGCTAGACTGTTCAGTGGTGGCAGATGACAGAACAAGGAGCAACAGTCTCAACTTGCTGCAAGGGAAGTTTAGGTTAGATATTAGGAAGAATCTTCTCACTAGGAGGGTAGTAAAGCACTGGAACAGGTTACCCAAAGAGGTGGTGGAAGCATCATCCTTGGAGGCTTTCAAAACCTGGCTAGACAAAGCTTTGGCTGGGATGATCTAGTTGGGGGTGGTCCTACTTTGACCAGGGGGCTAGACTAGATGACCTTCTGAGGTCCTTTCCACCCTAACTTTCTAGGATTCTATGACGTTTTAGAAAGTGAAGTTTAGGTTGAATATTAGGAAAAACTCTCTCACTGGGAGGATGGCAAAGCACTGGAATGGGTTACCTAGAGAGGTGATGGACTCTTCATCCTTAGAAAATTTTAAGGTCTGGTTCGACAGAGCCCTAGCTGGAATGATCTAGTTGGGGATGGTTCTGCTTCGAGTACAGGGCTGGACTAGATGACCTCCTGAGGTCCCTTACAACCCTAATTCTCTGATGTATATATGAACTAACTTACTTGAAAACTGCTATTCCAGTTTATGTCTACTTAGTCAAGTACATCAAGTGGCCAGAAGCGATTTCTTCAAAATACCGAAAACTGTTAGATTGTAACACCAAGCCCAAGTCTCTGGCAGGAGTACTCCACAAGTGACAAGGAGTACTCCTTGTCCCAGTGTCATTCAGGATGTGTTAGCTACATTAACTCAGGGAGAAACTAGTCACTGGGTTGTAAGCAGGGAAGCGTTTTTTGACATGGAGAATTTTAACCTGCAAGGTATCACACAAGAGGAATGTTTAACCTATAAACAGATTTCCTCTGAAATATCTTTCCCTGCAAAAAAACAGGCTACTGCATTCTGAACATACTGTAGGTAGAGTTTCTAAATTGTCTTCACTTTCAGCTCCTGATGCAGTAACCCAGTCCAGTTTGGTAACAAAGAACACCATTCATTGAGATAACCCGAAGGTTGGAGTGGTGCTACTTATAAGGATAACCAGAATGAATTAGCTTAGTAAAGCCCATTGTTTAAGCCTCGCCTATGTTTAGTCTGAGGCATACGCCCTTCATTCAGATACCCGAGTGTCACTGGACTGCCTCAAAATTTCTCTAAAATGGAGACATAACTTCCCTGTCCGTTTCTCAGATTGCTGGGAAGGCTAAAGCAAAGGAAAGCAAGTGCTAACTAGACTAAGATCTTAGTCAACACCCTCGGTAAGCCATTTCCAGTTTAGTCTGGCATGTTCTAACTGCTTCACACCCAAATCTCATGGCTAGCCCTTGTGCAAATGAAGTGATCTGATAAGATGACATAGGAAGCAATGGATAGGAAACACCAAGATTCAGTGCAAAGGCTTATAATTCAAGTGGTAAACAGTTACCTTCATATCTTACTGTTGTTGTCAATGGAGGGCAGCTTGTTATAGTTCACTGATTACTACTAAGAAATGATGAACTCATATTTCGTTGTTTGATAAAAAGGTAAATATTCAAAGCATATAATCCTTCAGTCCACCTAGCAAAAAACTTGTTGTTTTCACTCAAAAGGAAAATACCTCCTCTCCCCACCCCCAAAAGGAACATTTTAATTTATGGAAATCCATAAAATAAAATAAAATTCCATGGAACCCTGCTGCAGTCAAAATAGAAGCTCCAGTCACAAATTCTGAATTTATGAATACCATAAAGAGATTCCTCTATGGAAATTGTAATGAGATTCCCATAATTAGCTTCCTACTCCCTTTAGAATTAAGATATAGGAACAAGCTCAGATGTAGAAAATATAAAATCTAAACCGATAAGGGTCTTTCAGCATACTAAACCTTTCTAATAGTAAAAGACAAGCACCAGATGCACCTACAAGTAAAAAGTAATATATTCCTTGGTGACAACATTTAGAGAGACCCCACCCAAACTGAGGTCAGAGGAGCATAAAACAGCTGTTGGGTCATCTGTGTCCTCTAAGTCTATGGTTTTATTAAATTATTTACCCTACCAATGCCAGTGTACAAGGCAATTTAGGGACTGGATTACAATCCATGTTCAAGAAAAGATAAGATATAGCAACTTTGAAAGAGGAGAATCACTGCTACTCTTTGCAGTGAAACAGAATAACTTTAAATCCAACAACAAAATGTTCAATTATTCATAAAGCACTGAAGCCCTAAAGATTATGAATGTCTCCTGCTTGGAAGTTCTTGCAGAGCTCTTTCAGTAAGATGTGCAGGATACATGTAAACTTATAGAAGATTCTTTGCTGAAGGTCATTACACTATTTGCTGCAGAAGCATTAATTATCAGAAAGTGATAAAGCTACATATTTCAGTTGCACAGGCTGCTACATAGCTTTTTTTGACAAGTTCCAGTCCTAATGATAGCTATATTCTATGGTGATACGTACTTTCTTTACACCTATCTATACATTCATGTGCAATTATTACATGAAAGCAATGCACAATAAATAACACTTTATGCTTCAAGACGTCGCAAAAGATATACAGGAACAAAGAAATTTAAAAAAGTAGGACAGAATGTTTTGGGGCAAAACAAGAAAGGAAGTAAGATATGACAGAGCAAAGATCTAGAAAGGATGTTGAAAAGGCAAAGACATTTTGTTCCAATTGTGCTGAAAGTGAACAAAGACAAACAGGATACTAGAGGAAAGGATATTTTTACATTTAGTATCACACCTTCACAATGTTTATGGCGAGTTGTAGTAAGCTTCCAGGTCCATGCTGCTTTGAGTGAATTCCTGGTGCAAGAAATACTCCATAAATCTTAAGTGGTATTGCCTGAAATCTATGGCGTATGTATTGTAAATCTGAAATAGGCATTTATTTATTTATTTATTCATTCATTCTCTCTCGACCTCTTTAGTCACATAAGTAATTACTTAGTAGACATTCTGAATGACAAGCAACCAGATTTTACAATTACTATAAGTATAACCAAGCAATCCCAACCACAACATTTGGAATAGACACTGCGCACTGATACTTCTTTTCCCAGATTTCTCATGTAAGCTTCCTATTCTTAATACCATACAGGTTTTAACAAAAAGAAAATGTTCTTGGAGGAAAAATTTAGCATCTCACTGGACAGAAACCTTTACTTCTAAAAAAGAGAGAAAGGAGGGAATCCTGGTACAACATTTTACATACATTTTACTTCTAAAGATGAATTGAACAGTTGTATCACTTAATAAACAGGGGGGGGGAAATCAAAGTTACAAACTACTAAAAAGGAAGCCACCTCTCCACGTTCCTTACTACCTCAGTGCCTACACAATATGAGGTTAGAAATGGATGGATGTCATTTGTATTAAATTACCTGATTCATTATTGTAAATGTAAATGTACCGTTACAATTCACAAAGCACTTTTATCTTAAAGCTCTTTATATTCTCATTTCAGCTGCTTCCAGGATGCAACCTAGTAGCTGTTTGGTAGGGTACAGAAACTCCACACAAAAATTTAGAAAAGAAAGTGAAATATATAATGCATAAATCATCACAGCTACAGTACAACAGAAGCATCTCTCACATAGTTAATTAGGTCTGTTAGGCAGTGGAGACAGAAATCTCAAAAGTCATGTCATCGATGCTGAATCTAGCTAGTTAATTGTTTCAATTATTTTTTGCCTTTTGAGTAAAAAAAAACATTAATGTAAGAAGAGATGCTGACTGTTTCTCTAACACACCAAGGGAGCAGATTTTAAAACAATTTTTAAAAAAGCGTAAAATATACAATAGCTGCCTCTCTTCTGTAATCGAGTCAACTGTGAAACAGCTCCGTACCAAAAAAACCAGTTGTGACTAAGCAGATATAAGTACTACAGAGGAGAATGGATACTTGCTACAACAGCTCACTGCATTACTACCATACATTGCTTCCCAAAACCCAAAGGAAAAGGGAAGAATAGGAAAAGAAAAGGAGAGGAACGTCAAACCCATCTGCACTTCAGATTACGGCTGCCACATCAAAAAGCATTGACAATAAAAGCATCAGGCACTGCAGTCATTTTTCACACCCTCTCAGATTAGTAACTGCTAATACTAATCACGGTTAATGCTGTAATCACAAATTCCCCTCCATGGTACAGGCAGACAAGGTTCTTTGGGTAAGTCTGATACCTTTTATTAGACCAACTAAATAGTTGGGATTTTTTTCCCCCAACTATTTAGTCCGTCTAACCAAAGATATCAGATTTACTCAAAGAACCTTGACTGCCTATGCCCTTAGACCAACACGGTTACAACCTACCCCGCTCCATGTTAGAGGGCATTTACTGTATGAGAACCAAGCTACTTCAGCATTAAGACTCATTGAACTTGGCTTCCCCTTTTCTTCCAGCATAGTCTACAAAATCAAGCACCCTTTAACAAGTGACATCCAGGAACTCAAGGCTCAAAATACAACCATAGGCTGGAATTAACATAAGAACCTAAAACATAAGACCTGCCATTTCCTGGGTCAGACCAGAGGCCCATCTTGCCTAGTACCCTGCATCACACCATGGCAGAGAGCGGTTGCTGAATGTGAGAGTGACCTGGGCACGACCAGGGTTTTTTCCACCATTCCTCTCTCCACTGCAACCTCTGACATTTGACGTCAAGCTTCCCTGCTCGTCTCATGAGCAAGGAAGCTTGATGCTGAATGCCGGAGGTTGCAGTGGAGAGAGGAATGGTGGAAGAAACCCATTTAGATGAGCAGGGAAACACACCTCCCCTCCCAGAGTGGATTAGGTGCTTTGACTGAGACAGGATGTCGTTAACGAGCAATCCCTCGAGCAGCGACCGAGGGATTCTCAACCGGGGGCCCGCAGCACCTAGAGGTGCACTGTCAGGCGCCCGTTCAGGACTCACCAGACAAGCCCAGAGGTGTCAAACGGGAACAGACCACAGCATGAAGCGCATCCTTCCCTTGCCGTGGCCTGTGCCAGTGGGGATCCCCGCCACGAAGCTCTCAGGACTCATAGGGAGGCCCAGAAATGGCATTTCCCAAGGGCGGAGGGAAGCCTCGCACCCGACGCCCCGGGGACTTTGCTCCTGTGTGGCCCAGGCGGTTGCCCAGGAGACTCCCGGCCCGAGGACCGCGACGGAGAGGTGACACGAGGGCAGGGGCTGAGCAGCAGCGCGAGCAAGGCCGAGGCCGCCGAGGCCGGGACGCCGCCTACACCCGCAGCCCAGCGGGGGGTGTGGGTCCCGGCGGGCACCGGCCGCCCCTCACCTGCTGCTGGATCTTGCCGTCCTCAGTGACCACCCAGTGGGTGGTGGCAGCGCCAGGCGGCGCCCCCAGGCCCAGCAGTAGGGACAGACCCAGCACCCAGCCCAGCGGGGTGCGCACCAAACCCGGCCCGCCCCGCCCGGCCACTCCGACCGCCGCCATCTTCGCCGATCCCAGCCCCCCCGCACCACCCGGAACCGGAAGCGCCGAGGCCGCCATTTTGGGCGAGAGAGAGAGCGAGCGCGCGCCCCAGAGCAGAAGGGGGCGGGCCCACGGCCCAGGGGGCGGAGCTTTCGGCCAGAAGCTTGAGTCACGGCGTGGAGGTGGGGTGGCGCCGCTCCTGGCGCCGGTGTTGCAAGTATTGCTGCTATTCATTTATTATTAATACTAATGGCACGTAATAATCAAGTCATAACGTAATAGAAGCAAGGACAAATCATTTCTAATAATAGGAATAAAAATGATACTAAAATAAGGATAATAATAATGAAGAGGGTGACGATGTTAATAGTAATAATAAAAATGATGATAGTAATAGTAACAATAAAAATAATGGTTATAATAGTAATAATGAAAATAACAGTGACAATACAGTAAAAAGAAGATAACGTAATAATTAAACCACATCATAATCTCTGGCACTCCCTCGCGGTTGAGGATTATCTTTCCCCTATGCTCTTCTCTGCGTGTGGGAAGATGGTTGGGGAAGCCTGCCTGATGTGGATGTACAGGCAGTCCTTGACTTACAATGTTTCGCACTTACAATGTTTATAAATTAACACCCTGTTTCAACTTTTGGATGTCAGTTTCGACTTTACAACACTTGATCCGATGTGATGCCATGCCAGTGAACAAGTTCTCTGCGTTGCTCATCTCCCTGGAGAACATCTGTCCAAACTTCCTTGGACACTTCCTTTGAGAAAGCAGACAAGACTCCAGAAGAAACTGCAGCGAAGGCTCCTGAGAAGACTCCAGCCAAGAACCCTTCAAAAAGTTCAACCAAGAGCCTTTCAAAAAGTCCAGCAAAGTCACCTCGAAGAAGTCCTTCCGAATCAATATGATTGCTATTTACAATGTAAATACATTAATGTAGCTACATTACTCATCTATAATTGATCAAGTACAAAATTCTGGGGCATTTTTGGTAAAAATAGGGTATCGGGCCTTGGCTCAGGAACCAATCCTCCATTTATAACATGGTTTCTCATGAGAAAATTGTCTCCAAGTTAGAATGTTTCAACTTAAACATGTTTTCAGGAACCAATTGTGTCCTAAGTCTGAGGACTGCCTGTACTCTACCACAGGGGAAGGGGGCCTGTGCCTGACTTGTTTTATTGTGGAGAAGCTGCAGCACACAAGCCCCCCACAGCTCTTGACAGACGGGACCATGATCCCATGGCAAGGAGACCAAGGCAACTGGGGTTCGCGCTCTAGTGCAGCCTTCATCTGCCTTCGTAGCCATCGAGCTTCAAACATCTTCTGCCGTTGAGGACTTGTAGACCCAAAACTGGGGGCTGGGCAGGTTTATTAAAGTGGCAACCTGTACTCACTGTGTCAGCCCCGTCAAAAGATACACGTGGTTTTTCAGGAGGAAAAGAATTGTCATCTGCTGTCCTCACCCCATCCTGGTGGTGCTACCGCTGCTTGGTCTGTGACAACTTTTTCATCAGTTACCCCTGCTTATTACAGCTAACCTTCCCTGAAGGTCATTCCACACTCTACCAACCACCTGTGAATGCGCCAGGTAGCAGTACAGCTCTGCACCCAGAGATCATACTAAAAGTATTAGTAATAGAATATTAATAATGAAATGACAGTAAGATTATAATAGCAATTAAGTAGTTACAACACGACAGTGATTATTGTTGCTGTTTGCCCTTTCTTCAAAGCTGCTCAGTCTGGCATTGACATGAGCTTTATATGTGCTGGACAGCTGGGGCAGAGCACTGAACCTGCCTTCTTACCCCCTATCCATTGGATGCTGCTGTATATGGCACTCAAGGGAGGGGACAGCCATAGTGAGTCATGCATGGAGACAACTGTTTCACCTCCTTTTATACTACGTCTACTTGACCTAGGCTTTTTGACAAATGGATTTTTCCCGGCTTGATACTAAAATCTTGCATTGAGTCTATATGCATTTAAGAACAAGTAAAAGACTAAAGGGCTGTAGCATCTCTGTTATAGTTTAGAATACAACAGTCTGTCTTCCTACTAAGTGAAAGTTATTTTAAGATAATTAACATAATAGCCATATGCAGATGATTGCATGATCAAGCCTGTAGGTCACATGGCAAACTAACTTAAAGATTGTTTAAATTTGGTAAAGTGGCAAATATGTTTTCTGAAAGTTGCGATGACCAACAAGGGTTTTTCCAGGCTAAGCATATGAATGTCACCATAGTGCACTGAAGTGGCAGACACGTTCTCACAAATCTTTCACCAGTTCTTGGATGCTAAATCACTGCTCAGTCATTGCCAGTTATGATAGTGTCTAGAATCGTGATCTAGAGTTTTGAAGAATCCCTATTACAACGTACTTTCCCAAGCAAAAGGTCTTCCTGTTCCTGAATAAATTGCATTCAAACTCCTGGAACTCTCTCACAGCTTCTACTGGACATGTACCTTTCATGTTCTGTCCAAACCTTTGTTAGCTTTTCAGTTGTAGATTAAAGCATACCTATCCATTTGAAATAATCTGAGCTTCCATTAAAATGAAATAAAACTGTAGGAGAGAACATCCCTTCAATGAGCCATCACAAAATGGTCTTTTAAGTATGAAATTGTTAGAAAGCCCTGTAATCATGAAACAACAAGCCACTCAAACAAAATTACAAAATGAATTTTATTTCAAAAGCATTAAGGGAACATTTACAGTTGAACAAGGTGGTCAACAGGTGTCTCCAGAAGAATTCACAGCCTCAGAAGTTAAGAATAAAAGGGGAAGCTAGCTATTTCTGAGGCAGCAAGAACTTTGTGTAACATCATCTCTAGTAGAATTCCATAAAGTCAACTCACTCAACTTCAGTGAGAAGGAAGCTGCTTGTATCCAATGATTAGTCTTAAACTGTGCTTGCAAGTAGGCTATGAAAATCATTTGTCCAAAAAAAAAAATCAATTATTTGTCACTAATTACCACACATGCAGTAGGCCAAATTTTCACCTGGAACATTTGTACCACACCTATCCAGCACCTGTTACCAAACTGATATTTTTTTTTCCATATGTGAAAGTTATTGTTCATATGGTTAGTTTCTTAGTGACAATCTAAATTTAGCAGCTCTCTTGAAACTAGAAATGCAAGTTCAGCACAAATGCTTTTGGAATGTCCAAAGTTTACAATCACAGACCCAAAGTTAAGAAATTTCAGTTTACTGCTTCTTTAACCTCAATAGTTTTGCTATGCAGGCCTCTCTAAATAACTGCTTTCTTCCACAAGATCTTGCACTAGGTTCCAGAAATGCCCATGCCATATCCTCAGATTGCAGTGATAAATATCAGCATGCTAATGAAGACACCTGTATCAGATTTATATCCTATGACTCACAAATACACGTGAAACTAAACTGAAAACATCACTTTCAGGCATTTGGTTTGTTGGGGTATGGACATCAAAATGACTGAAAAAAAAATTAAAGGGAAACCCTTCAGACTTCTAAAGCCTAAGCTATTTTATGTCAAGATGTCTCTGAACACTTAAAATTATTTTCCCTTCCAACTTTCCTTCTTTCTACTATCACCTAAACCCTTTCAATGGTGAATCTTTCAAGAATGACCTGAGAAAAAAAGCAAAAAATTCTTAAGTGGTAAAAAAACCTAAACAAACATCGCCCCCACTCCCCCCTCCACTGTTCTTTTAAGTTGTATTTACTGGGTGTCCGCATTTAAATAAGAATTACAAGCTATTATTAAAAACTAAATTGCATGGAATCTTTAATTCGTCACCTGAACCAAACTACATAACTGTAATTTTTCTGTGTTACCCAAAATACAATTTTATCTATATATTTTTAAAATGCAGTTGTATTGATTAAAACAAAAAAATTGTCAAGTGCCAGCCAACCCAGAAATGTTCAATGTGCAGGAAAGGCCAGCTATCTCCTCCTGTCCAGCTTCACACTATGAAGCTTAATCATTACATCAGGCTTGCCCCATTCTGGGAATATTTCTACTCATTTATTGTTTTTGTTTTTTCCTGTTTGTTTATTGAAATTTTATAGCATAAGTATATGCACACGTTTATATTAAACATTAAAAACCCATTTTCAAAACGTCACCTTTGTGTTACAATGCACGGAGAAGAGTAAGATGTGCAAAAACAAAAAACACCACATTCTCCACATCTTAAAAATAAAAGGATTGCTTCATGCTACAGGCAAAAGTTTTGCATCCATGTTGCAGACACTATAAAACCAGCATTTATTTCAGTCAACGATTTTTATGAAAAGTAAGTAAATGCTAATTTCACAATGGTACTCTTCTCCACATATTGCAAAGTATGGTTATAGATGAGGAAAGGATTATTTCAGCTGTCAGTCTTAACTGACACATCTTTGTAATCAAGCCTTTCCTGTCCATTATTTTATACACAAACTCAATTATATAGTTTAATTATGCAATAGCTGATTTTTAGGTTAATATACAAACCATCAAGATGTAGCTTCAGATAAAACATCTACGCTGTTTTCCATTTCTGAATAAACCCTGAAGACACTTCAAAAATAAGAACTCAAAGTCGCTGACTGTAAGCATCCAAAAATACAGTTGCTGTTTCACTATGGACGAATTGTAGTCCGTTAGAAAAGTAGATCATACATACAAAGGTATAAAGAACATTTAAGTCAGTCTTTAGTGGAAGGCAGTCCTTGAAGGGATACAATAACCCAGGCAATCCTTTGATGAATGGTACGTTCACTTTTGACAGGTGCTTTCACCTGTAGTAGCCCTGGAGAATATAATGGTCGGTTTAGTAGATTCTTCCTCTACTGCGATTGCCTCGTCCTCCCCAGCCTCTCCCTCGGCCGCCTCGGAAACCACCTCTTTGCTCTGAAAAAGCAAATGCATTTATTCCATAGAGGTCTCCAAGTGTCTCTTGCTTTAACACTGTTTAAAAATGAAATTACATACCAATCATACCTGTTAATGTTCTTTTAGGTACAATTATCTGGACTAACCCTCCATGAACACACACACGCGCACTTTGGTTCTTCCGCTGAGATCAGACTTGTTCTTAAATGAAACTGTTCATTTATGCCATCTATCTCTTCACCTAAGTTTTAGTAGTTTTGGTTCTTTAAACATTAGGATCCCAATCTAGAAAGACACTTGAGCATGTACTTTATTTGCTTAGGTGCAAGGTGGGCATGCTAGAAGGGAGGGACAGGATACAGCTGGACCTGGATAGGTTACAGGGGTGGGCAAATGAGAACAGGATGGGATTTGATATTGAAAAGTGCAGGGTACTGCACTTGGGCAGTAAGAACCAGCAGCATACCTATAGGCTGGGGAACTCCCTTCTCAAAAGCACAGTGGCAGAAAGAGATCTTGGAGTCATTATCGATTCCAAAATGAACACGGGCTGCCAATGTGAGGACGCGGTCAGCAAGGCTAACCGCACCTTGTCGTGCATCCACAGATGCATCACAAGCAGGGCCAAGGAGATGATCCTCCCCCTCTATGCAACACTGGTCAGGCCACAGTTGGAGTACTGTGTCCAGTTCAAGGGAGCTGCACTTTAGAAGAGATGTGGCCAGCATCGAGAGGGTCCAAAGGAGGGCCACTCACATGATCAGGGGACAGCAGGACAGACCCTATGAGGAGAGGCTACGGGATCTGAACCTGTTCAGCCTTCACAAGAGAAGGTTTAGAGGGGACCTGGTGACCGTCTATAAACTTACCAGGGGGGACCAGAGGGGAATGGGAGAGACTCTGTTCACCCGAGCACCTCCCGGAGCAACAAGGAATAACAGCCATAAGTTGTTTGAGAGTAGGTTCAGGCTGGACATCAGGAAGCACTACTTCACAGTCAAGGCGGCTAGGATCTAGAACCAACTTCCAAGGGAAGTGGTGGTGGCTCTTACCTTGGGGGTCTTTAAGAGAAGGCTTGACAATTACCTAGCTGGGGTCATATGAGCCCAGTATTCTCTCCTGCTAATAGCAGGGGGTCAGACTTGAAGATCTACTTAGGTCCCTTCCAACCCTACATCTATGAATCTATGTTATGAGCCTCACTGAAGTCAACAGGACTGTTTCTTGTACCTAGAATTAAGCATGTGGGAAGTCCTGTTGACTTCAATGGGGCTAATAAGTTAAATAAGTACATGTTTAAGTGTCTTGCTGGATTGAGATCTTAATGTTTAAAGAATCAATACTACTAAAACTAAGCTGAAGAGATAGATGGCATAAATGAACACTTCCATTAAGAATAAGTCTGATCTCAGTAGAAAAACCAAAGTGTTCCTCAGGCCGTCATTAGGAATCCAAAGTTGTTAAAACATAAAAGTGCATTATTTTCCTGCTACTGTTTCTTCCCTCAGTAGTTTAAAGACTTAACAGTCATCATATTTCTGTCCTTGCCTCTTAATTTTAAGTGTACTCTAGTTATTTAAAAACAGATATTTTTGAGCAAGGAACTAAACATAAATGAGAAGACAGGCTGCTCCACTAACAGAAAGACATACTAAATTAAATGCCAAGTCTTGAACCCTAAAGGTACACACCTATGTTGTGCAAAACCTGTGTTAAACATACCAACCATGGGGAGTTGACAATGACATAATTCTTACTCTTGAAAAAGTTCTGTCATTGTCACCATGACATAAATGTTATATCTTGGCTTTCAAATGATTTAGTCACTAATTCTAAGTGATTGCAAGCTATTGATCACTACTAAAATTTTCAGCATAAATTTTACAGTGGATAAGTTTATACACTTACCCAAAACTTACTACTCTACTAGTGATTAGAAATGAAAATACAATTACACAAAACGGTCATGATAGCCCAATTCTAAATCTTGAGGTGATCTTGTGAGAATTTTCCTCAATTCTCTTTCCCATAGGTAAATAATTCATTGTACAAAACTCTTCTGTAAAACTCACCATAAGAAAAGCTACCCAGGTTGCTACTGTATTTCCCGCTGGGAGGGTTGTATATTTGTCTCGCATCCCTTTTTGGTCCTGCTGCAGCTTTCTTCGGGGGTGAACTTGAGGTTGTATCTTCATTTGCTCTTTTTTGCCTATGAAGGAAAAAAGCAAAACCACATCTTTGGAAGACAGCACACACTCCCTGAAGTGAGACATACAAGTACAGCACGTTCAGCTTCACAGACTATTAAATAAGAGCCAGAATGGTTAGAGTGGAAACATACATAACATCTGAAACATTTCCAAATGAAATGGGCTTGAAAACATTTAACAAACATATTGTTTCAGACTCCAGATGGGTGCAGCCCCTGAGCTGGAGTACTTCAAAACTGCCCCAGCCGATGCAGCAGTGTGCTCTCCAGCCAGTGTGTGCAACAGGGGGTGCAAATGGTCTCCCAGGCAGGTGGGGGGCAGGGAAGGTGCACAGCTGCCACTCAGCTTCCACTCCTCCCCACCAGAGTGGAGAGGTATGTGGAGGTCCCCAGCAGTGCCCCAACTACTGCAGCAGCAGCCAGGGTTCAGTGACCAGGTGGTGGGAAAGCAGGAAGGACATCAGCCTGTCTGCCCAGCTCACCCCTGCAACATGCAGGGAGGAGGAGAAAAGGGGGTAGGAGAAAAGCAGCAGGGTGAATGGAGTACTGTGAGATTCTGGATGACCCATTGATTTTGTCTCATGCCAGAGCTGTGCACACAACAGGAGCTGAAGCAGTTCAGCTGTTTTGGGGGTGTTTCAAAGGGCATATATATTTGCCACTGGCTCTCTCAAGCATTTCAAAAGGCATCTGAAATGCTTCAACATTACATCTACAATCCTAGGTGATGATACTATAAATCCTTCACAAGATAAAGTTAGGCTGCTCTCCACACTGATTAAATATCTTGCATTTTACCAGAGCAAAACTAGACATTAACGGCATTCGTGATGGCTCCGGACCCTATCACAGTGCATAATATAATCTGCCCAATAAATACAATGAACTTTTATGCAACAGAACCTTATTTTCACCTATGAATGTGTCCTTTCTGACTGCATGCTGAACACACACTAGCAAGTTACTACATGTTACAAAATGAGGATTCCACGATGTGAGTATTAGGGCAGCATATTAAGCAAGATTTCTTGCAACTCTTACCCTGCATCAGTCTTCTGTACAGGTTTCCAGGACAATGTAACTGTGCTCTTATAAGAAGGGGGAATGTGGAAGAGATCCTAAAAGGAAACAAAATGTGTGATATTTTATCTCATGATGAAATTCCAC
This sequence comes from Alligator sinensis, assembly GCF_000455745.1. Taxonomy (NCBI): domain Eukaryota; kingdom Metazoa; phylum Chordata; order Crocodylia; family Alligatoridae; genus Alligator; species Alligator sinensis. The sequence continues at coordinate 157,772 of NW_005842705.1, forward strand.
ACTGATACAGTTTTTTCTAAAGATTCCTCTTAAGCCAAATCATTGTTTCAGAATCCTAGAACTTCAATTTGAAAAAAAAAATCAGTTCATTTCATACATTCTACCAGGGAATCTAAACTACAACTTCTGTTTAACATGGACCCATGAACTGACACAGTAGCCTAACGATTTCACTCACAGCTGTGTGAAACTCATTACTACAAAAAGAGTTTCAATGATTCCTGTGCAGGCCTGCCTTTCTGCTATCCCTGCCACTCAGTTAAAAGGTGTGGACACACACAACAGCTGAACCATTTCCAAATATCACTGAGTGGAAACTGGTTCAGAACTATGTGAAGTGCTGTGGCTGACACCAAGGGGTCCCAGCAAGCACCCAGCCCATCATGCCTCACAGTGGGAAAGCCAATCCAGGGTGTAGGGCTACAGCCCACAGAGCTCCCAGTACAGGATCCACCCCTTCCCAGTGCTGGATCCAGCACTTGTAGCACACACCTGCTCTTTCTAATGCTCCCTACATGGTGCCCACTCTAGCCCATGCAAGGCAGCCACCCTATGTAACATGGATCCCAGACCAGCCAGAGCATATGCTTGATCTGACATGTAGGGGCAGGAGTATCCATGGGTCCCCCATGTGTTGCTCATGCCCGAGACCAGTCAGAGCTGGCATGTAGCAAGACCTGAGGGGTCTTGGGAAGTCTGTAGCCCCACCCCTGTCCCTCTATCTGGCACCTGACACTTTTCCACCTCGCTTGCAATACCTTCATGGTGGCAATGATATGTTTGAGAGAGTGCTTTCAAACAGCCAGGCTACCCCTCTGCAAACTCCTTTTCCCAGTGAGGAGATATGTTTTTCTATTACTGGGCTATCCAGTCTGCCTTACAGTTTCTCTGGGGGCCGCCCCCATAGGGTTCACCTGCAGCACCTTTACCGGGCACCCTGAGGGGCATCCTATGCATTCAGCCACTCATGCGTCAATTACAAACAAACAAGGAAACATAGCAACTTATCTCTACTTGAGACATACTCTCCTGAGCTGCTTTTACTACTGCAGCCTGGGACCACTTCCCCACTTTAGTCAAGGAGCCCTATTTAAATCCTCTACCTGTCTCCACCCCTTCCAGTCACCAGTCCCCTGCCTAATGGGGCACAGGGATTCCACCTCTGTAAATCAGCAAGCTTACTGCCCTGCTCCTTCCCTGATGGGCCACAGTCTCTTCAGCTTTGAGACAGTCAACTTCCTACCTCACCAGAGCACTGACCTTTGCTACCACCTGTCATGAAGGTAGTCACTCACACCCCTGTATACCTTATTGTCCCCAGGCTATGATGCTTACAGCCTTACAGCTGGTCCTGGCCCAGCCACCTGCACCAGGTTGCAGTTCGATAATGCTGCCTGGCTCCACTCCACTCCCTATTACAGCGTGCCATGTGCCACTCACAGCTTGACCCAGCTACAGTGGTCACTGCATGCAGTGCAGTCCTGGACTGGCTGAAGCAAGCACTGCAAGTGATGGATTTAGCTTGCAGAGTGGGGTGGTGGGCTCAGTCTGGCCTAGGACCACCTCCATGCTGTTTACCTGGACTGCGGACCATTTGTAGGCCACTCATCTGGTCCACAGGGCCAGATGAATTTAACCTGATGATGGTGTGCAGTCACCTGACATAACAGCCTGATACATCTAGGAAGTTTTTAAAATACTCTCTCTGTTTCTGATCATTCCTTTTCATGGATCCCTCTGTTGCAAACTTGCTCACTACATAAATCACAAAAGAAACATTAAGGCTTACCTTGATTAAAACATTGATGTTATTGGTTATTTTCAAGGCAACCACTTTAATTTTGTTCTGCAAAAGAGAAGAAAAAACAGCAACTGAATTCCAGAAACTTCAGAGATTTGAGATTACATGAAACACATTTACTGGCATTAAACAAGAATCTTAGTGCACGTCCTAATAAATTTCTGTGGTCTCACTGAGAGCTCTCTCTCAGCTTTTATAACTTATTTAAGTGTACATTTTAAACTTTCACCAGTGTGGTATTTCATGAATCCCACTGCTGACCACAGAATTTCAAGAACCTGAGTTTTCTTAATAGTCTTGTCCAGCATGCTTCCCAATTCAAAACAGAATATATGGGTCACATCTATGCCAAATGGACACACACACTATAGTGGAACAAAACTATCAGAAACTGACGAGGAAAGTTAAGCTGTAAAATATAGCATCAGTGTATATACATAAGAGTGGTACATATAACAAATGCAGGACAGCTAAAACACAGCTTCCCAAATATAAAGTGGTGGCAAACTGTCCTCACTTTTTTTTCGAATGATCTTAGATTTAAGGAAAGTATTTCTGAAAATGACTGTCAACCATTGGTTAAAGATAAACGTCAGATACTACTTCTTCCCCCACAGTTCTGTTAAACCAGTGGTTTTCAAACTGTATTCCATAGAACGCTGGCTCTGTGTCAATCTTCAGGATAGGGGTAGAGACCAAGAAGTGATATGTAAGGGTTCTGTGACTTTAGGAAGTTTGAAATACTGTGCTAACCCCTCTCAGTCTTATTTGTAGCCTCCTTGCTAATCAACACTTTTGGCAAATCTTCATGGCAATCTGAAGGATTCCCTAATAACACAACAGTAGGTCTACTGAAATCTGTGCAAATGCACCAAATTCCCAGTACCCCCTGGCACTGCAATCAACCCTCAGCCCTCTCAGCTTTTCCAGCTTCCTTGAACATAAGCCTGTAGTAACATATGCTACTCCTGACTTAACCACTGCAAATTACACCAAATTCAGTACTTTCATAATACTGACAACTGAATACTAGTTATGAGCTTGAGTTAAAACTTCCATTTGTGGAGAAGTGAACCCAAGATCTTTACAGATGAAAGAATGGAGCTTTCATACAAACTTCCATCTAGCAGCAGCATTTCCTATGATTCTACAAACATTTGCTATTTTCCAGATCATGAGACAACTGTCAAACTGCATCAGCTTTTTTATCTTCCAAATAACTAGGTATCAACTATACGGACAGCAGTTACCTTGAATGTGGAGGCAACTTAGGTTCACTTAGCAGGCTTAAATGGAATAACAGTGCCCAGTCCTGCCAATTTAGTCCACTCACCCCACCAACGAAGACTAGCATACATATGGTTTTGAAATGGATATTTCAGTAACCTCAGTAGAAGGAGAACTGCTCCTAAGAAATACCCACCTCCTCCGTTTTTAAAGCTTCCCCTGTTTTTCCTTGGAGCGCAAGACGAAGCTGTCTAATATATACCTGCAACCCTCGGGCAAAATACTGTAGCCTAATAAAGAAAAATGAATGTTAAGTATTTAATGCACTCCACTCGAGCAAAGTACAAAAGTATACATCATCTGTATAAAAAAATGCAGCACAAGTGAAAGTAAAGTGATATGATTGTAAAAAAGGCGTTTTTGGCAAATAAATACCAGAAGTGCTTTTGCAACAGTGTATTATTTAATCAATACATCTGATTTATGATTTCCTATATTCAAACCACTCAACAAAGCAAGGAGTATTAATTGTTAAATGCTCTTACAACAAAATTTCATTACATTTGTATCTACGTGATCATTTCTCTCTCGTACGTTACCTGATTTTAAAATCTTTCAATTTCTCTGCATTCAGCTTGGCTGTAAGGAAATCTGGCAGTTTTCGTCCAAGCTGATGAAAACTGTACAGCAGGCACTCCACGTAACTGAACTGTAACTTGGGCTCTTCATTACCAGCATTTTCCCCATTCTCTGCTTCCTCTGGAGGGAGGGGCATGTACTCCTAATGGAGCAGAAATCAGAACAGATGCATTAGACTGAAAGCCTGAAGAAAAGAAACTGGAGGGCAAAGTGTGTGTTGTACCTCTGCCAGAAGGCAAAGCCAAGAAAACTCCAGTAATGGAAATAAATACAACAAAAATAACTGTGTAGATAGTTCATAAATTTAATCTACTTATCAGTCGTCCTTGAATATATGATCCCATGAACAGCCCCCTACCTCATTTACTACTTAGGAAGTCAGTAAGCTTATTAATACGAAGATTTTCATTGTTGGACTGCCAAGGAAAACTGTTTACTCCTTTAGAGGAGTTACTACAACCTTGTGCACACACTATTTAAGATAGATCAGACATATAACCTTGTCTACATTCGTAAGTTCAACAGGTTCTCTTATCATTGCGCTAGTTTTAGAGATACAGCACTTGTTGGAACATTAGTACAAATCATTTGCTAACATTTCTTGTCATGTCATTTATCCCCAATCTAAGCCAGTAAGTACCCTATCACCATTACTAGCAATGACAGAACTGTGCAGGAGTTTGTGCATCCCCCTAAAACTGTCAGCAAAGGAACAGCACTAACAGTAGGTTTTAAGATATGTTCACCATGATAAGTTTAAAGAGCATTATGTGAACACAAGTCATGCTACTTTCATCAGGACGGATTTTAATTGATGTGTATGCAGACAGTTTAGTTCATTAGACGGAGCTGAGTGGGGCAAAGATAACTGCTCATGTCATAAATAGGAGTGTCTTCAAAATAGTCATTAACTTTACAACAGAGAAGGACCACAGATAAATGGGCAATAAGCTCCTAATGATCACTCACACTGAGGAAACATTTTTATTATACCACAAAAAATAAAACTCTCTCACCAGTAATTTATCAAAGAGCTTCTTTAAGTTTGATTCTAGCTTTTCCATGTCACCACAAAATGAACTCATTTCAGCAAGCAGCTTCAGTACCTACAAATAAGAATAGTTCTTGGTAAAGCCAGCAGGTCTTTATAAGTAAAATCTGAAAAATATTGACAAGTTCTAGCTTATTATTATATTATTACAGCAATATTATTACAGCTTATTTAACAGATGGCAAAATTCAAACCCTGTAAATACAGTACAGCATTATAGACCATAATTTTGGAAAAACTAAAAAAAAACCCCAAAAAACCCCAACAACTCATGCCTGCTGTGGAACATCTTAGTTATACTTTGGCTTTCAATGGCAGAAGCTAGTAGGCAACCAATGAAAAGTAACATGTGATAATGTACTTTAAATAACTGTTTTGCTGTTAATGCCTACATAAGCTAGCTTGAACCTATCTGCAGAAGATCACTGGAGATGTTAATTTAAACTTCCTTCCTCAATGCATTTAGGGCCCTCTTAAAATTTGCCTCCTTTCATAATGCCTGCTCCTAGGAACTGAAACAATGATAGTATAAAAAGGCCTCCAAGATATTTACTCCTTGGCTCGACCCAGTTCAGCCTGGCTGAGGTCTATCACACTGCAAGCTCTTTGATGCATGGATTCTATCTTGTACACCATCAAGCACAAAGCTGACAAACAGGCTACTTTAAGAGACTCCTTGGAAGACTTAACATGGTGAAACAAGAGCTCGGACAGTTTCACAGAGACCATGCTACAAATAGTATCACTGTCATTACTGTTCTTAATTATAGTAAGGCTTTCAGTACCTGTATTTACTGCTAGGTGTTCTGCTTGCTGTGTAATTTCATCAGCTGCCAGCCTTTTCTCATCAGCTGCCAGCCTTTTCTCTCCTTATCTATTTAACTGGAACAGTCACAGGACAACTGACCAGCCATATGACAATACATTGCTAGAAAACTCGCATTAGATTTTGTTGTTGCAGAGTGCATTCACTTCCGACCTAGTAAGCATGCAGGAAGTCTAAACACATGCAGTCCATGTATACTACTGTGAGTGGCTCAGTAGAGGCTCAGGTTCTATTGAACAATTATTCTGTAGTAATTACAGCTGAGTGCAATGTTGAAATTCCCAGTGACTACATTGTAAAGCAGTGGTCTCCAACCTTTTTAAGTCAGAGATCACTCTTGGAATTTAGAAGGAACTCGAGAGCTAACCCTAGCCCCCAAGCAGGTAAGTCTGTGGGGAGGGAAGAGGGGGGCAAATCGAGGCAGAGGGAGAAAAAATTATTTGGAGATGCACCCCCCACAGCAGGTAAGTCTGTGGGGGAAGGGGCGGGACAGATTGAGGCCCAAGCCCTAGCCCCACTCCCTCTCTCGCTGCTGGGGCCTTGATCTTTCTCCCTTCTCCGCCTCGCCTGACAGCAGTGAGACAGGGACCAGGGCTGGAGCAGGGGCAGGCCCTGCACAGCCAGGGTGGGACAGAGCCACGAGAGGCTGATCTGGGGGGTGTTGGAAAGGGAGGGGGGAGGAACTAGTCACCCTGGGAGGGCACAGACGGGACACGTCCCCCAAATTGTGCTAGACAGGCTGCTAGCTGGGTCGTTTCCAGCAGAGGCTTGGGCCATGCTGTGGCGGCGCTGGGAGCAGGGCTACGGGGGGGTGGGGTGCAGCCACCCGAAAATTCGCTATAGCCCCCCAACCCTCTCCCAGCACTGCCACTGCCTGGCCCGACCACAGTGCAGCCCCAGCCTCTGCCGGGAACAGCCCGGCGCTGCCTCCCAGTCCCAGCCTGCAGCAGCAGCGTCCCCTCCCATGCACAGATCCAAGGCACACAGCACCCATGCT
>NW_005842705.1:164327-167327 GCF_000455745.1 Alligator sinensis
GGGGGGGGGAAGGGTTGCTACAGTGAATTTTCAGGTGGCTGCAGTCTCCTGTAGTCCTGTTCCCATCTCTGCCACCACCTGACCCTATAGCAGCACAGCCCCAGCCTGCCCCTCCCTGCTCAATTCTGGAGGCATGTGCCCCCTGCCTCTGTGCTGTGTACCCCTCCCCTCCCTGCGCCCCCTGGGTGAGCCACTCACGGCTTCATCGCACCCCAGCTGTGTAGGGCCTGCCCCTGCTCCAACCCCACTCCCTCTCATTGCTATTGCAGCTATCCATGCTGTTCCCCTTTGTGGGGGCACATGCCCTCCTGATCTGTGCAGTGGAGGTGGCTCCTGCTGCAGGCTGGGCGTTGTGCCCCGAGCCCTGCTGCAGCTGTCCCGGGAGAGGCCCAACACCACGTGCATTCAATTGCTGGGTGGGCAGGGAACGAAGCTCAGCCCAGGACAGGATGCACGTGATGTCGAGCTGCTCCTGGGCCAGCTAAAGCAGGGCTTGGGGCAGAAAGCCTAGCCTGCAGCAATAGCCACTTCCACCGGGCACAGATGGCAGGGCATATGCACCCTGGGGCCTCTGCCAGGGTGCACACAGTGGCAGGAGTCCTGGTCCCGTTCCCCCCCCGATGAGTTGACTGAGCCTGATCCTCCAACCATCCATCAGGCTGGGGCCCCCCTCACCACCTTGCTCCTGCACTCTGGCCCCCACCTCTTCCCTTCCCCCACCGACTGACCTGCTGGGCTGTGGGGGTGAGGCAGGTGCACATGCAAGTATGCTCAGCCCTCCCAGCCCAGGATCGACTGCAAGAGGCTCCGGGATCCACCAGTTGATCCTGATCAACCAGTTGGTGACCACTGCTGTAAAGTTTGCATGTGATGCACACAGGACTGCATTTTGACTGCGCCACACAAGAACGAAGCCTGGAAATACAGCAGTAAAACCATTCCATGGCTGCCTCTATTAAACACAGTGTAGAGAGAGAAACTGATGATGGAGATGGTGGGGCACTGCTGCATTCCTGGGTTTGGTGCACATGAGCAAGGACTAACCAGAGAGAGGATGCCCCCAACAGTATTGACATACCTTTGGTGGAAATGAGAGCGGACCTATCATGGGGAATACACTCTTTAATGATCAAGGAAATATATTTGCCAGTGATAGTAATGAGGAAATGCCCTCTGTGGGCCACCAAAGCATAACATGCTTTTTGGTACCAGAGTTTGTACTAGTGATACTTTAAATCTTAGTATCAATAATAGGTCTGGCTCTGTCCAGGTCCTTATCTCCTATAGCTGGAGTAGATACCAAGGTGAGAATTAACAGTATTAGTGGATTTTCTGCATCACAGTATACTCTTCTCCCTCCCTTGACACTGTGGGAAGGTGGAAGAATTTTCCCCAAGGTTTTACTGCACCTATCCCTATGAAAATACACAGAGTGATGTTTTGATCTTCTCTCCAAGTGCCCTTACCCATGCTCAAGCTCAGCATCAAAGAATAGATTAATTTTGGTGCTGATGCCAGCACTAGGTTTCTCCTCAACCTTGGTGTCTCCAAGGTAGTCTTAAGTGCTCCCTATGTACTTTAGGAAGCACTAGATAATGTTGGGTTATCCATTAATAGGATTCCTGGATTGTCCTGGAAGATGGAACTTCAGTCTCATATTTCGTGACTCACAAGATATAGATAAAGAATATGCATACCAAGCATCTGCTCTGAATGTGCAATTCCTCCAGACAGAATAGACATCTGTCTCTCCTCTAACAGAACTGATCCATCCTGTGAGAGACCAGGCCTGAAGACTTCAAGTCAACCATTATATCACAGGAGAATGCTGAATGCATGCACACATTGCATAGGTGGGCCTGGATAGCATCACCAATAAATCCACTGGTGTAGGGTCTTGGCAATTAAAATGTTCTCACATAAGTGGCTCTGACAATTTGCAGTTTTTTAATTTTAGCCTGAGCTAAAAAACTAGAGGACACTTCCATCTGTCTGTCTGGAGTGGTAAAAAGAAACTGAGGGAATGGCAGAGCAGGCAAGACTTTAAGCCATCATATGGAAGAACAAAGAGGAAAAGTTTTCACAAAGCCATAAAATGGTCTTTACTAGTCAAAATATATAGTATTACATGATTAAGGTACACATGTACCTACAATAAGATCCACACCAAGCACCTGAAACTGCAGCACTGGTTAAAATGAACTGAACTCATAGATGTTAGGGTTGGAAGGGACCTCAATAGATCATGAAGTCCGACCCCCTGCGTAGGCAGGAAAGAGCGCTGGGTTTAGATGACCCCAGCTAGATGCCTATCTAACCTCCTCTTGAAGACCCCCAGGGTAGGGGAGAGCACCACCTCCCTTGGGAGTCCATTCCAGACTTTGGCCACTCTAACTGTGAAGAAGTTCCTCCTAATGTCCAGTCTAAATCTGTTCTCTGCTAGCTTATGGCCATTATTTCTTGTAACCCCCAGGGGCGCCTTGGTGAGTAAAGCCTCACCAATTCCCTTCTGTGCCCCCATGATGAACTTATAGGCAGCCACAAGGTCACCTCTCAACCTTCTCTTGCGGAGGCTGAAGAGGCCCAGGGGTCCTAGTCTCTCTCCTCATAGGGCTTGGCCTGCAGGCCCTTAACCATATGAGTAGCCCTTCTCTGGACCCTCTCCAGGTTATCCACATCCCTCTTGAAGTGCAGCGCCCAAAATTGCACGCAGTATTCCAACTGCGGTCTGACCAGCATTCGATAGAGGGGAAGTATCACCTCCTTGGTTCTGTTCATCATGCATCTGCTGATGCATGATAAAGTGCCGTTAGCTTTCCTGATGACTTCGTCACACTGACAACTCATGTTCATCTTGGAGTCCACTAGGCCTCCAAGATCCCTTTCTGCTTCCGTGCCTCCAAGCAGGTCATTTCCTAGGCAGTAGGTATGCTGGACATTTTTCCTCCCTAGGTGCAGCACTTTGCATTTCTCCTTGTTGAATTGCATTCTGTTGTTTTC
>NW_005842705.1:167893-175683 GCF_000455745.1 Alligator sinensis
AATGGGGACCACATTGGCCCTTTTCCAGTCCTCTGGGACCTGGCCCATGCACCATGAGTGTTCAAATATTCCCACCAGTGGCTGTGCAATGACATTAGCCAGTGCCTTCAGTACCCTCAGATGGAGCTCATCCGGGGCTGCCGACTTAAATGCATCCAGTTCCTCCAAGTGCCTCTGCACCATCTCAGGGTCTACGTTTGGTAGTCTGGCGCCCTGCTGCTGCCTCTCTACAATCCCAGTGAGAGCCTTGTCTTGCCCCTCGCTTAGGAAAACTGAGGCAAAGAACTCATTGAGGTGTTCAGCCTTGTCCCCCCTGTCCGTCATCAATTGCTTATGCCCATTTAGTCGAGGTCCTATTCCACCCTGGGCCTTCCTTTTACTCCCTGTATATCTAAAAAACATTTTTTTGTTATCCTTAACTTGCGATGCCATCCTCAGCTCCATGGTAGCTTTGGCCTGTCTAACTGCCTCCCTACAAGCGCGAGCAGAGGAGGTATACTCCTCTTCAGTAATCTCTCCCTGTTTCCACTTTTTATATGTCCCCCTTTTAGCTGTACAGGTATTAATTATTCCCTTGCCTAAGGCCCCAAGGCAGCACGAAGGCACACATCAAATAAAGAAGTATTTTTAAAAGCTATATTTTAAAGACTTTTACAGCAGTATAGTCACTACTAAATTAGTCCACCTCCTCTAGAATCTTGCCTCAAATCAGTGCCTACTGCCAAATGCTTAAGAAAAAGATCCCTATTTGTGCAAGCTATAGTTGCAGGTTGGAAGTGTTTCATGAAGAGAGTTGGTTCCTAAAAGCTGAAAACTAAACACCACTTTGGAACAAGCCTCATTTTACAAGTAAGTGAATTCGTGCATGTGTTAGACTTGACTTACCTCTAACTGGATATCCAGGCCCTCCACTGGGGTAGTGAGTGAGCTGAGGTTTGGCAGCACATGTTCACAGAAGTAAGTAACAAATCTTGTGGAATGAACATTTTTCTATAAAATTTAATGAAGACAATGAGATTACCACACAGCTCTGATCTAAAGGGATTTTTTTCTACCTTAGCTGCCCGAGTAGAGCTCTTCTGCCTACTCTATCAGGTTTTTATACTTAGTTGCTCCTCACTCCTTTCTACCCCCAAATTAAGAGCCCCTTCCAGTTAGCTAAAATTCAGTGCAAAGGCACTGAATTTAAAATACAGTTTAAAATACTTCACGAGTGCATTTTCTCCCCATCTATAATTGTTTCTTTTTATAGCAAATGGGCTTTAAAATGTTACAATTTGCTTTGCAGTGAACGCTAATTAATGCTTAAATTTTGTCACAGGGTACTATCATACACTCAGCTTCTTCCTACTACAGGAAGTGTTTTTTAATGATCTTAACCTTCACCGAGTGAAGCAGAGGGCAAGCAAAAGATCCAAACTCAGCTGTGTCAGCTGGGAATGGACAGTGCAAGGTCAGCCCAGGGATAAGGTATCAGGGACAGCTTACAGAATACCTGAAAGATACGCGTTATTTCTGTCTGCAGAGTAGTTTGGAGTCTTGTAACAATCTCCAATTAATAAAAAGTATCCAAGGACTTTTATCAGAGGTTATCCCTGTTGTTTGCCCTGTGCCAGTGTTAAGATGCTATGAGAAATAGGCTAAAATTCAGGTGAAGTACCTCTGCAGAAGTGGTACTCTGTGTATCCATGGATAGGCAATTCATTCTACTGTTAATAATTTATGTGAATTTTTTAGCAGTAGAAAAAATAGCTCAGGAGTTTGAGTGTACATGCATTCCAACCCCATGGCTAGGGAGCTACATAGCAGAGCTTTCTAGTCAGAGGGCACTACAGGGCTGCTCCTCGGGTCACCCCTGCCCTTACGGGAGCCCACTGTTTGATAGTCTGCCTCCCTCTACTGCCAGGGAAGGGGACAATAGGAAGCCATAGGCAATAGACTGTCAACAGACAGCCCTGGTAGACTGCACCAATCAAGTGATTGGGAAGTAGTGGGGCTGGAGGGAAACAGACTTTGCCCCATTCACTGTGTTCAACCCAGAGGAGCGCAGGGAGCAGGAGGCAGCTGTCTTGGGCTGGAGTTCTCCCAGAGTCGAGGAAGGTTTCTGCTGCAGAAGAATGCACCTGACTTCCTGCCAATCAGCTGACTATGGGGTTGCGTGGAGGGCAGAAGGATTTTCCAAGGACAAGTCCCTACAGGGCTCCTTGACAGTGCTTGCTCCTGAGCAGGGTTTCAGGGAGGCAGTGATCTCCCTCCCTCCCTTCTCTTTGGATATTGGATGACCACAACATCCAAGAGTAACGGGAGAGATGACACCTTCTAGGTGAGAAATAATTTACCCTTCCTGCAGAAGAGCCAATTATATTCCACAAGAATTCCCTTGAATGGCTGTATGCTCTTTTTGCTGGGAGAAAAGCTTTTCTCCAGGCACAAACATAAAGCCTGTCCATGAAAACTGTCTCAGCTATGTCATTTGGCCAGCCCTGTCTATGCCCTTAAGTATTACCTTGAAGGACTTTCCCTTGCAAGGCCAGCAAAAGGTGACAATGTTCTTCTGAACATGTTTCAGAAGCTGCTCAGGTCCTTCTGTGCTACAAATACCCCTAGGTACCAATCTGGACTGTCAAGTCTCTTGGACATAAGAATGTATGAAAAAACAGGCAACAGTGATGGAAACCATCAAAATTTGAGGATTGTTCATTTTACAGATGGGAGTATTTGGAAAGATCAAGTAACTCGATGAAGTTCACAAAGGAAGGCACAGCAAAGCTATATACACAACTGACTAAGTCCTAGTCTAGTGCATCAACTAGATTCACTAAAATGTTTAAAGTATTGTTATTTTTTCTGATTCCAAATAAAACATTTCTAAAAGACTACCTATTACATTTTAATGATGTCAGGTCACTGAAGGAGCCTTTGTGATGACACAATCAACAGAAAAGAAAGAAATGCATACCGAGAAGAGTGGTACTGCCTGCCGAGTGCACTGCAAAAGTCTGTCCACACAATCTGGATCAGATGGATTAAATGTTTGCTCTAGGTCAGCCTGCTCAGCCACCAGTTCCACCAGTTGCTGCCTTCCACTTACTGTCTGTAAGCTTTTTAAGCCAGATAGTATCTTCATGAACAGAACAAATTCCTCACCCGTCACATCTTCCAGAACCTTAAGATAAAAACAGAACAAAGCTTTCCACTGGGGCCATTTGTAATACACATTCCCTATTTCACCTTAGCGAGCAAACAGTGTAACTACCAAAACATTCAGTTTCAGCTTCCTGCACAAAACCCGCCCACTGATAAAGGCAGAGGGTGCAACATGCCTGTATACTCTCTCCGGGTTAAAATAAATACAGAGTTTCAGTGCGACAAATGGCATTGAGACTAAGGCCTTATTTCACTTGACCAATAGTTTTTTTTAATCAAGTATTCTTAACTTACTTACTGCATGGAGCTTTAAAGCAAAATCTGGAAACACTACCATTGTAAAAAGTTGATTTAACAAAATCCACCTTAGAAACAAGTTGTGACACTCACTTTCTTTGATTCAGTTAATATGAACTCCTCTACTTCCTTTGTTAGCACTTCCTCAGGCAGGGTTTTGAGTTTTGTAGAAAGGAACTTGATGGCTCGTTCTCTCACAATATCCTCTCCCTGAAGAATCTGACTAAATAAGCCTCCCAATGTCCCTGAAATAGAAACGCAGCTCAGTTCATGTAAACTATCCCACAATGTTGTATGAAACAAATTTTCTTTCATAAATTTTCTTTCCAGAGAAAGCTCCTAAAAAAAAAAAAAATTCTTAAATTTATTTTAAAATTACTATTTTAAAAACAAGGTCAGCATACAGCTGTATAGCTATTATTTTGGAAAAGGATAATGCTTTCATATGTTTGCCTAGAACATAACACTTTTTGGGTGCTACTGTAAAACAAAAGTGTAACAGATGTGTAGTTATGTAGGTATGTACCAAAGAGCTGAAATGCATCTTCAACATGAAAGAGCAAGATGTGACATCTACTGCCCTACAGCAAGATCCAAGTTAAATTCATGCACCTACCAGGGACTGGAAGGCACTTGGATTTTCAGGGATGAAAGTGACATGTACATGCATCTGTAGGCACCCTAGTTAAAACAATAGAAATGCTGTTTTGTCCTTTACCTTTAGCATCCATCTTAAATATACTCAGCAGAGCATTGTTCACCAAGTTGAATTCTGCAGAATCATCTGGGGGAGAAAAAATACAGTCAAGCTCAAATGCAGAAAGGAATGAACAACTAAAAGGAAAACACTTTAGTGTCAAGAGGAATGTTCTCTGTGTTTTGTAGCTAACAAAAATAAACAACAAATCATTACTTGCATAAAATCTTTAAATTGTGTATATGCCAAGTAAATAGAAAACTGTCATGACGGTTAAAAACAAAATAAAGCTTTAAATTCAATAAACTTTTAAAAAAAGGAAATATTTAATATTTCACTTTAAGTGGCTAAACCAATAATAATCAAAGTAAAAACAATTGATAAATCAATGTAAAACCAATTATAGATTTATTTTAGAACTTTGAAATCTTCCACTCTCAGACACGAAGGGCATTTTGTGCCTGAAAGCATGTCTAGTATCTCCCCCAACTATACAGCTAGTTCAGTAAAAGGTATCTCCAAAGAAGCCTTACTGCTTGCTTATTTTCTAGACCATCACAGCAACACTCCATTTTATACTACATTCATTTTGAACTTGTATCAAAAGAGAATTTTATTAAAATCATTATTAAAATAGAAGTATTTTTGAGATGCATTTCTAATTTACTGTGCATTTAAAAATTACCTCAGAGCATTCAGTAAACAATCAGCATGATAGTACATATAAAACTGAATTAAGTTTAATATTTTAAATTATTGTGTACTGACAATTTTGCAAATGCCTTCAGGATTATTGAAATAATAAATAAAGGTTATGCTCAGGAACACTTGATTTTTGAGGGACTCTGGACACTACTATGTGAAACTTCATTGTCTCCTGATTTGAGGGCAAGACATTCCAGTGCTGAGGGGGAAGGAAAAAAAAAGCACAACAAAAAATGCTTCCAGTCAAGATAGGCAAAAAATACCTAAAGAACCATAAGTCACTTTGCATTAAGTTAGGACAGTTGGCCTCTTCCTAGCCAAAGCAGGGGTTAGCATATTCTGCCAATATAACAAGCAAATACCAGGGGAAAAGAATTAAAGCAAAAGCAGGACAGAAAGGCAATGGTGGCTAATTGTTCTGAAAACTGAACAGCTTAGTTAATAAATATAACTGCTTTATAACAAACTAGCCACAATATACATGCTCTCTCAGAAGTGCAGGCTAAAAAGAAACAGACAAGTAAATTACTATATAGTGTACCTGACTGAAGAAGCTGGGTCAGTATGTCTGCTACCCTTGGAAGATTATCTCCAGTGGCAAACTGAGGCAGTTCCTTGATTGCTTGGCGCCGGATCTGTCAAAAAGAAATACTGTCACCATCTGAAGAAAGCAGACAAAATGTTCTCACGCTATTACAGCAGATTCAGGTTGCAACTCTAAACTAAGTGCAGAAGAAAAAACAAAGTAGCAGCTCCTCAATGGGAAAACATTCATATTTAATCCTTTTGTGCTTCTAGATCCATACCCTAAAAACTCTGCCCCAATTTCTAGTTAGACAACTGAAGCCAGAACTGCTTAGGACTTCTGAGGGTCAGGACCTTAATTTCTTGGGGCTTCATGTTTCCCATGTGTAAATAAAAACACTATTTCTTTACCTCCCAAATGTTAGGCTTCATGCCCATAAAGTGCTTTGTCATAAAAAATATATTATGTATGTGCAATAAATATTTACTTTGGTCTTTAGCTAGAGAAACTCCCCTTTTATTAAAAAGAATGAGCAAAGAGACAATGAGGAAGATTTATCTGGTGAGAAGAGGGCAAATGAAATGAACATGCTTCAGGTTTGATGCCAACATAAGATTTTCAGTGTTGCAAGTGACATTTATCCGCCTAGTTATAGGCATCTATATCATCCAAAGTGACCAGAACTGCTTTGATTAAATAAAAAAAAAAGCACTTAAGTGAATCTGATTACATTATATAACAGAAAGGCGTTTTGAAATATCTAAATATTAAAAAAGCATTTTTGAAAGAAAATCTATATACATAAAGGGCTATTAAGAAAACAGAGCATCACTGACTTGTAGCAACTTGCTACAAACTGTCTACCGCTTGTCCTTACAGAAACATCTTCATCCTCACAGAGGTCCAGCTGGGCATTGATAGCTGAATCTGCCAGCTCAGGGAAATGCTTGAAGAATTTAGGAATAAACTGAGCTGCTAGTCGCTTCTCCTTGGCACCTCCCTTCACACCATCCAAGATCACCTGGTAAGCATCTTTATGCTGGAAGAGAAGACAGCAGAGAGCATGTTGGGTTTTTTCTCTGGTACAAAAAAAAGACATTTTACCTTCAGCTGCTTTCTATCCATCAACAGTACAGCATCCTATTTGTAAAAAATATTAATAATCTAGTTAGTCATCAGCAACAAAATACTATAAAATATTGACTGTTAAAGAAAAAACTACATTCAAAACTTTGTTTTGCGTTTTGGACAATGATGCCTGACATTAAAGCACCCTAATTCTATTGACTTGGGTAAGAGAACATTAAAACCAACAGACGCAATAAGTCACCTTCAGGTGAATAATGCTAACCACTTATTTTACAACTGAATCCTGCAGACACATCTACATGAACAGACCCTGACACACATGCGATGTACCCAGTTGACAGGGTTGCACATTACTGCAAGACCAGGATTGACATCAAGGCAGCTGCGGACGGCAGTGAGGACAGAATTTGTATCGACGAGGTAAAATGAAAACCAAGCTAACTGGTTTCTCTCTCACAAATTTGACATTCAGTTGCTGATCCTCTCTTGTCCAGGTGTTGCTTTAACCATATTCATTTAAAAAGTCAAATTCTAGTCCCAAGTTCTCTCTCAGCTCCCTAAGAACGGCTGCCAACTGAAGCTAGGTGAAGGCTCCCTGCAATTCCCCATTTGCCACCTGAGAAGCAAAAGTATTTCTAAGATGCATAATCCTTGCTTGAATGTTATGCGATCCCCATGTGCTTTAAAATAAATTGCTTTGCGGGCCTTCTCTCTCATTAGTAACTCCCTGGCACAGCAGCACGCTTCTTGCAGCCTTTTGGCTTGGACCAACACCGTTTTTGCTCCTACGTTAACTTGGATCAGTGGCTCTCGACCTTCTGAGACCCCCCTGAAAGCACCACCTCTTGCTTTTCGCTCTTGTGCGGCTTACGGGGAAAATAACTGACCGGCTGCTCCCTCTAGGGCAAAGACCTGGGACAGACCCCTGATGCAAAGCCCCTGGAGGCCACTTCGGCACCCTTCCCGGGGGTTTCTCGGGCTGGCGACGCGGGAGCTGAGGCCAGGCCTGCGGCAGGCCTTCGCCACCTGGCTCCGTCCCCGGGTCCCGACGCCTGGAAGGAGCTGCGTGGGGAGCCCCCCCCGACAAAGGCCGCCCCACGGGGCAGGGCAGGGCAGGGCATGACCGCCGAGGCCGGGGCCGCAGCGGAGAGCGGAACTGCGGGCCGCGACCGGGCCCCACCTGGCCGGCGGTCTCGGTGGCGTCGGCGAGGATCCCGTAGTTGCGATAGAGCTCCTCCACGGTGGGCATGGTGGGGGGAGGGCGGCGCCGGGAGCCGTGATCAGGACCCAGGCCGCCGCCGCTACCGCTGCTCCGGCCTCTCTTTCCAC
>NW_005842705.1:175713-177312 GCF_000455745.1 Alligator sinensis
GTGGCTGGCTCCTCCCCCCACCGCCGCCGCAGCAGGGCGTGTTAGTTTGACAGCGCATGCGCGAGTGTTTTTCCTCCCTCCACCCGCCACGGCGGGGAGGGCCAGTCCGACAGCTGATGCGCAAGTGTCCCCCTCCTTTTTTTTTGTTTCTGGGGATTTTGGGGGGAGGGTTGTTTGTTTTGGTTGTTTGTTTTTTTATCGCTCCTCCCTCTCCCCCCGGCACAGCAGGAAGCTAAGGCGGGTTAGTGACACAGCGCATGCGCGATTGAGTCACACACACACACACACACACACACACACTCTCTCTCTCTCTCTCTCTCTCTTCCTCTTCCCCACCACAGCGGGAGGCTGAGGTGGGTCACTCAGCGCCTAAGCGGGAGCTTGCGAGCGCCCCGCCCCTTGCAGGCGGGGGGCCCACGTGGGATCAGAGCTGGTTCGCCGGGTTACTCCAGACGTGACGTCAGGAGGGCTCCAGCCCCGCCCCCTGTAGCTTGCAGCCGCCCAGGCAGCGCTGGCCAGGGCATTGACTGTAAGGCACCAGTGAGCGCTGCGATATCAGGTTGGGCAGAAGGGCCCAGCTAAGGTTGGAGGGGGCGTTGAGAGGGGAGCTTCATCACACACCACCAAGCCCTGTAGAGGGATTGCCTGAGTGAGAAGTGCAGTTTCAAGCTTGGTCTGGAAGGATTTGCCCAGCCAGAGGCAGGCAGAGTTTGGGAGCTGGTGGAGAAAGGAGGCTCTGGGCTGGCCTGGGTGCTGTGGCCTGTACAAAGAAACTTCTGCAAACTTCTTACACACTTATGTTAAAGGAGCTTTTGATTTGGTGAACTCAACCCACAAACACAAGATTATTTGCACCTTGGACTAGAGTGTAGGGGAGGAACGGAGCCTCAGACAGTGCCCCCTGGCATTGGCAAGAATGGGCAGCCTTCCACCTTATTAAGAGCCAATTAAGAGACAACAAGGCATGGCAGACAAGGAGGCAGGCAGCTGGCCCAGAATAGGTGGGCGGGCCAATGGCAGACTGGCCCCGAGAGCCCCCTGTTGTTGCCCAAACGGCTAGTTTCGTGCCCCCGGAGGCTTTTCCAATTGACCTCAAGGAGACAGTCACACTCAAGCTGGGTCCATTTCAAATTTATTGTTTGAGCAAACAAGATCGACTAGGGGGCTAGTAGCCCAAAGCAGAGTCGACCCCCGGTCTTTGTCCGAGGGTCTTTTTATAGTTTATCTAAACAAAGAACCGTAGCGTGTTATACAGTTATTGGCTCTCCTACAGCGTCTACAAGCTTCTACTGTTTCGTCTAAGTTTCTGCAAGACGTCAAAGTTTCCATGGTTACATCTAAATTTCCACAGGATGTTTAGGTTTTCATGCTATGCTTAACTTATTATGGGTTATGTTATAGCACCTGTGTGTTTTAACAGGGGGTACTGTGGTAAACTTAATGTCCTCTAGTAACCCCTCATCCCTGTGTAACTTTAGGTCACTGAGAAGGTATGGTCGTGAAGTTTTAGGGGTATAGCAGGTTCCAATCTATGTGCAGAAGCTAATGTAGAAGCCATTTGCAAGCCATGTTGAATACAGAAGCATTTTGCAAAAAGGC
>NW_005842705.1:181372-182133 GCF_000455745.1 Alligator sinensis
GGATCCGGGTCAGGACCCTGGGAGTTGTCTTTCCCTTTGCACTCATAAGCCGGGGGGGGCTGTTGCCAGGAGGCTCTTTGAACTTCCTTCCTTCTCTCCCGGAGTGTCGGCGTTGATTTTGGATGACGCTGAGGAACTCCCTGGGCCTCCCCCTCCCGAAGTACTAGGACTCACTAGGGATGATGCTGAAGATCTCTCCGGGCTGCTGGAGCTAGCTCGGGATGAACATCCCGAGCTTCTCTCTGTCGAAGCGTTGGTATTGACTGGAGACGGTGCTCTATTCCTGTGCCTTAGTCCCTGAGTCAGATCTCCCTCACTACCAGAATCGAGAAGGACTTGGGGCTTTTTCCCAGTGTCTTTTGCCAGTAACATTTTACACATTTTTCCTTTACACCTTTGGACCCATGGGGGAATGGGATTCATTACAGTTGTAGTCCAAGAGTTTATATATGGGTATTGATCCCAATGACCATTCCTTGTTACCACCTTCAACACCGCATTAGTCAATCTTATGTCAAAAGAGCCTTCCTCCGGCCACCCTACCTTAAAGGTTGGCCATTCCAACTGACAAAACTTTACTAAGTTCTCCTTTGTCATGGTTACCCCGTATTCTCCCTTAAACTTGTTAAAATTCCTTAGCATGCATCCTAATGGGGTTGCAGAGTTTTCTTCTCGGGAGCTACCCGAACCCATTGTGTCAACCAGTATACAAACTCAATCAGAGTCCTGTCCGCTGAGTCACGAGGTTCCAGTTGAGCCCC
>NW_005842705.1:182397-186492 GCF_000455745.1 Alligator sinensis
AGTCTGGCCCCGAGAGCCCCCTGTTGTTGCCCAAACGGCTAGTTTCGTGCCCCCGGAGGCTTTTCCAATTGACCTCAAGGAGACAGTCACACTCAAGCTGGGTCCATTTCAAATTTATTGTTTGAGCAAACAAGATCGACTAGGGGGCTAGTAGCCCAAAGCAGAGTCGACCCCCGGTCTTTGTCCGAGGGTCTTTTTATAGTTTATCTAAACAAAGAACCGTAGCGTGTTATACAGTTATTGGCTGTCCTACAGCGTCTACAAGCTTCTACTGTTTCGTCTAAGTTTCTGCAAGACGTCAAAGTTTCCATGGTTACATCTAAATTTCCACAGGATGTTTAGGTTTTCATGCTATGCTTAACTTATTATGGGTTATGTTATATCACCTGTGTGTTTTAACAGGGGGTACTGTGGTAAACTTAATGTCCTCTAGTAACCCCTCATCCCTGTGTAACTTTAGGTCACTGAGAAGGTATGGTCGTGAAGTTTTAGGGGTATAGCAGGTTCCAATCTATGTGCAGAAGCTAATGTAGAAGCCATTTGCAAGCCATGTTGCATACAGAAGCATTTTGCAAAGAGGCATTATGTCTAAATTCTAACGTATTTGTACCACACTGTTACAGTCAATGCCAGGAGGCGCTATCTGCAGCTCTGTTTGTCCCCTACACTGTAGTCCAAGCCTCGCAGATGGCATCCACGTGACACAATGCTCCCGGCCTACCACCGGACCAAGCTTAGCCCTCGTCAGGACTCAGATATACACATTCATACTGCCCTCCTCTCACTAAGGCCTCTCACACTCCACCCCATCTCACAGGGTTTCTTTCATGCATTGACAGCTTATACTGCCTTGCTCCCTCTCGGAGCGGGCCTCTTCAGCCATAGGCTTTACCTAGCGCATACCTTGGGTGGCAGATGTACCATCTTTTGGGCCTTTCCCGCGACCCTCACTGGGGTAGTGGCCAGCCAATTACCCGACCGGGTCCAAGCTTGCCCTGGCCCCTCCCGGGGCAACTCTGCACACACTCACATACACATTCTGGGCTCCCAGCCCACTGGTTTCCCCCTCACTGGGGCTCCTCATCTCTGATCCTCTCACGGGGGCCACGGGGCTTCCCTCCCTGGTATGGCCATAACTGTGCCTGGCCCCATCTGGGTCTTACACCCTCTTTGGGCTCAGGTGGCTGTAGCTGTTCCTGGCACCCTCGTATCCACAGTGTTGTGGGGGCTAGGGGTTAAGGTGCCCCGACCTGCCTTTCATCAGGGTAACTGGGCTGGTATTTCCTGGGGGCTCCTATGCCACTGGGAGCCCCACCAGGCCACCCACTCTTGGCAGGGTGCAGTTTTAGGTCATGCCCAGGACCAGGAGCCTCCAAACCATCCCCTTAAGCTCCTGCCCTTACTTCCAAGATGTTTCGTACAGCTTTCAGCCAGGTAATGCTTCTGCCTGGCCCGCCAGCAGCGAACTGCTATCTTTATATAGGTGGCCAGAGTTCTAAAATCGCCACCATAATCAAGCACCTACTGGCTGTTTGGCTCAGCCCTTAAAGCGGCAGGCACCAACCATGCCCTGCTACAGTCACTATCCCCTAGGTGACCTTGTACCTGTACATCCCCCACCAAGTCCTCCCTTGTGGCCAGCAGCAAGTCAAGTATGACATTTCCCCTAGTGGGACTGCATACCTCCTGTGTTAGGTGCAGGTCCTATATGCAGGTTAGGAACCTATGTGAACGGGCAAACCTGGCTGACTGCTCCTCTCAGCAGATGTCGGGGTAATTTAGGTCACCCATGACTACTTTAAGCATACTGCTTTTGAGGTCCTTTAAGCGTACTGCTTTTGAGAGCTGTTTTGAGAATTCTAGGTCTAACTCCTCATCTTGGTGTGGGGGTCTGTAGTAGACCCCCCCACTACAAAGTCCCTTTCACTCCTACCCCCTTGTAATCTGACCTATAGGACTTTGATCTGTCCTTCTGTCCCTATCTTTATTACAGAAGATCTATAATCTTCCCTAACATATGACACTTATGACACTAAGATGTGGGTGGGGGGGAAGTGGGTACGCCAGTAGGAAGGAACAGGCTGCAAGCGGATCTAGACAGGTTACAGGGGTGGGCTGAAGAGAACAGGATGGGGTTCAACACTGACAAGTGCAGGGTAATGCACCTGGGGAGGAAGAACCAGCAGCACACCTACAGGCTGGGGAACTCCCTTCTCACCGATGTTGAGACAGAAAAGGATCTTGGAGTCATCACTGATGCCACAATGAACATGGGCCGACAGTGTGGGGACGCGGTCAGGAAGGCCAACCATACCTTGTCGTGCATCCACAGATGCATCTCAAGCAGGTCCAAGGAGGTGATCCTCCCCCTCTAGGCAACACTGGTCAGGCTGCAGCTGGAGTACTGCGTCCAGTTCTGGGCGCCGCACTTCAGGAGGGATGTGGCCAATATGGAGAGGGTCCAAAGGAGGGCCACTCGCACGATCAGGGGTCAGCAGGGCAGGCCCTACAAGGAGAGGCTGAGGGACCTGAACCTGTTCAGCCTCCAAAAGAGAAGGCTGAGAGGGGATCTAGTGGCAGTCTACAAACTAGTCAAGGGGGACCAGCAGGCATTGGGAGAGTCCCTGTTCCCCCGAGCAGTCCTGGGAGTTACAAGAAACAACGGACACAAGCTAGCGGAAGGTAGTTTCAGGCTAGACATTAGGAGTCGCTTATTCTTTCCTGCCACGGCAGGGGGGCAGACTAGATGATCTCCTCAGGTCCCTTCTGACCCTATCAACTATGAAACTATCTAGAGCAATGCCCCCCACCCCACACACTTTTTTTCCTTCAATCTATCTTTCCCATATAGCCTGTAGCCCTCAATGCCCACTGCTCAGTTGTGGGAAGGGTCCCACCAGGTTTCTTTTAGTCCAACCAGGTTGAAATCTTTGTCTGCAAGCAGGAGTGCAAGTTTCTCCTGCTTATTACTCATGCTTCTAGTATTAGCTTAGAGGCACCTAAGCCCCCCAGTAGGTGCCCTTAGTATTCCCCTATCCTGTTTCTTAGTGGGCCCCTCAGTACTTACCGGGTCAATTCTAGTGTGCGGTTCGTTTGTGGCTTGTCTTCCCTGTTCTTGTCCTGGTTTTGACATCCCCATCCCCCAATGAAGCTAGTTTAACACTCTACGTAGGAGGTCTGCCAACCTGTAAGATAACAGACTCTTATCTTTTGGAGAGAGATGTAGACCGTCACGTTCCAGCAGGGTCCTATCCTGGAAGTACAGATCATCATCTAGAAAGCCGAACCCCGCATGGTGGCACTAACTCCGAAGCCGTGAGTTGACCTCCCCAATGAAGTTGCTGTAGTGCTGGCTGCGACCGCTGACCGGGAGGACAAATGAGAAGACTACTTGTGCCTCATAACCTCTAAGCCTGTCTCCCAGAGCCATGTGGGGTCTGTAAATTTACAGAGCCTGCAGGATTCCTTCCCCTCACCCCCCACCGTGGGTCTGGAAATTTGCTGGTGGGGGCACAATGGCAGCATTAATTGTCATTCTCCTGCAGTCAAATTTCTGGCCCCCTGGGGAGCCCTCCAGGTGAGATAATGTGGCCCTGAATGTTAGAATATGTTGGGACAGGGTTGGGCTAACATGGCTGTATTTGGCACTCAGGGGTTGGATTGATACATTAGATCATGGGGTTGGTCTACTGACCAGATCCCACATGGTTCTTAACCTCTTTAGACTCAAGATACCCCTGGATAGACTAGAGACTCCTCCCCCCACCCACCTCTTAGCATTCACTCTTTTTTTGCCTACAGAAAAATTAATAGAGCTCTTTTCTCTATGGCAAAGAACTCAGAAAGACTACAACTCTGGAACTCAATTTAAAACCTCTGGGTTTATCTTGTGAACCATGATGCACATCTCCTCCTGTCTGCACCAAAGCTGCTTGATGGACTATCCCAGAGTTGCAGCATTACCACTGTACTGAACAAAGATGCCTAAACAAAGGGAGAGGGGGAAATAGAAAGAATTTAGGGAGAGAACTGAGGAACAGTTCACAGTTCCCAAACAAAAACCCTAGAATAGAAAGGGAGGCATTAGAAGGGAAA
>NW_005842705.1:186523-238084 GCF_000455745.1 Alligator sinensis
TAATTAACACTAAAGATAAAAAAGAATGAGGGCAAAGAGATACTTAAAATTTAGAACAAAAATTCACCAGGCTGTGTAGTAAAAGAAGTAGGAATAAAGACCAAAACAGGGAAAATAAAGGCAGGGCTGGGAAAGTCAAAGAAGACAAAACATTTACATGGTTAAAATTATTATGTAAAAATGGGCTGACATTTAAAAAGACAATAGAAATGGTTTGTGAATGTGATATTAAATTGAGCAACTTTTTTTAGAGGCTTGAACAACTCGAACAAAACTGCCTCCAAAGAAATCTGATGCATGCCCACTCAGACAGATTTGCAGCTGAGTAATGCAGGGAAGTTGTGGAATTGTTCTATGGACCACTGAAGAGACGATGGTTCATCTGCTTCCTCCTAGATAAGTCTGTGACTTCATATTGTGAAGTCCACATCAGATCTAGCACATATTGCATACCAAGTAATTATGCCTATTGTATGATGGGCTTCTTAATATTCATGTCTCAAATGAATATACAAAGACACACAAACTATATATAAGGCATTTCTTTGTTTTATTAGTAACACTGTACATTAGAAAAACTGTAACTATTTGAAAAAAACCCCAAATAATGTTACTACTGATTATAGCACTCATGCTTTCAAGCTCAGTTTACTTTCCATCTTTGATGCTATTTCTTTTCTCTGCTTGTCTCCGCAGCTGGTGAAAGTAGTCTGGCCAGTTTCACGTTTTGTTTCTAGTCATTCACTTTCTGGTTCTTAGGCAACTAGGACATTAGACACAAGGCCTAGGTAGACAGACAGGTTATTAAATGAAGAGACACTAAAGATGAAAGATGAGAGAGGCAATCAGATTTCCTAGCAAAAAATATTCTACCTAAGCTAGTCACCAGATAGGGTGTCTGTGGAGGGACCCAAGCTGAGTGGCTACACTGGGATGGGGCCCGTGCTCCGTATGCTTGGTGGACGTCTCACTCTCTTATTCTAAAATGTTGCCTGCCTCTACTTGGTGTAACCATGAGAAGGGTATTAGGAGGTGGTACCTGATTGGAGAAGGAGATGGCTGAGACTGTTGTGGGTCACAATGTCTAGAGATCTTCTGTGGGGCTCCTCCTTCCCGACACCCCACCCCTTTCCACTCAGGTGTTCCTGTTGAAGCTTGATGAGGTCACCTGGCTATACTAAGTGTTTGGCCTTGTTGTCCAGGCTGAGGAATCCATAATGGAAAGAAAACTGTGTTTCCCAGAGTCAGAGCCTTCTGGGCCCTGCTGCAATTCTGGGTATAGGGTGCATGGCCCACATAAGGAAATAAATAATCTAACTTAAATAGCTATGTCCAAGCCTGCTTCAGGCCTTTCCTTGCCCAGCAGTGTATCTTGGCCACCTTCTTTCAGGCAGCCCAAGCTCTTCACGGATTGCCCTGTGCACCAGTTCAGTCCTGGGCCAAGCCCTTTTTGCAAGGTGGGTGCAGTGATATCACAAAGCCCAGAATAACCCCTAGAGGTACCTGACCTCCTATGGTAGAATTCTGGTCACAAGTCCTTCCAGAGAGCCGTGCTGATCCAGGTCCTCAGCCCTGGGTCTTCTGCCCCTGGGGAGGAACACAGCTTTGCTTGTGTTTGCACACTCCTCTCCTCCCCACCCCACCTGTTCTTACATGAGGTGTTCTGGATTGGTCTGAGCCAATCTGGACCCCTGCTCACTCCCACTGCAGCTGACAGTTGCTGAAAACCCTAAATTGGCTCATTAATTCCTGTGCCTATTGCCTCTGGGTCCTAAGTGGCACCTCCTGCACCAGCCGCCTGCCTTCTTTTATGAGGCTAGGGTCTGACTCCATTCCTGGAGCGGAGCCTGGTGAGTATTGGCTGCAATGTAGCAAAGCATGCCCTGGATGCGTGGGCTCACTGCTTCTCCCCGGGTCTGGCTGAGGATCTGCCACTCGAGGAGTATGCCGACTGTCCTCGTCCCAGGAAGTACGGGGCTCAGCTTGGCCCCTGTTACAGTGTCATTACATAACTATTTCATTGATCTTTTAAAGATTTATTGAAAACATTTCATAACTTTTATACGCCTTCTCTCTTTTTAAAATAAACTCTGCATATCAATCTTAAAGTACCTATCAGCCTCCTGACCATTTTAAAAGAAAAAAAATAAAATTTTTTTTTGAATGATCCTAAGGGCCAGTAGGTGGCACTTGGTGTTTATGGAGGTCTCTCATTCTCCTCTTATCCATGCAGGGAAGCTCTATTTGGGAACCACTTCAGTGGTGCCTGTGGTATTTCCTGGTGAAAAATGTGTTTATGTAGCTAGGTCTTCTCTTTCAGTAGCTGCAGCATATCTCTTTGTTCTCTCCCCTTCAGCAGCTGTTCACTCCACTTGCTTGTATCCTTTGTATTTGCTCCAAGACCCATAAAGTCTCAAAGAGCATGTCCTCTTCAATGTATTTGTGTGCTCAATAGTGAGCAGATGCTCTTCCTGGTCTCTCTAATGAGGATCTCTTTAGGCTTCTTCCAAATGAAGTCACCCATGAATCAATGAGAATAATTGTTAGGCTGGGAAGAGAGGTTGGTATTCCACCATAGATCATTGTTGCGTCTGCTCAGATGTTCTCACTTTGGGCAATAAAAACACACAAGCTATCTCAAAATAACAAGGGTAACATTCAAAGCCTAGTAGACCCCCTAAGACTGTGTGTATATTGGCCTTCTCAACATGGGTTGCTAAAGATAAAGAAGGAAGTTCTTTGACTGCAATACACAGAAGGATAGTGTTCAGTAGAGTCAGCAGTTAGACTGAGTTCAGGTAGTTGTGATCTTTGACAATTTAAACCATCACACAGATTCCAAGCCAGCAGAGAAGAGAGAGGTCTGCAGGCTGCCCATAGACAGATGCAACCAAACTGTTTCCTGCAGTCACCGTCTCTAGAGGTCTGGTAGACTGATACTGAAATATGTCAGACAGCAGTGGGCTGGCTAGAGTAACTCTCACATTGTTTCTGCTGCCTGCTAGTGGGTCTTCACTTTAAACACAGCACCCAAAAGCTCAGGGGCAATGTTACATCCATGTTACTTCTACCTCTGTACAGAGGCATTTGGGCAAATTAGCCTGACAACTGAATTTAATTAAAGTAATGCTGCCTTTGGTTTTTCACTTTAGCAGACTCTTGGTCATATTGGGCTTTACACTTAGGACGTATTAACTGCACCAAAAAACACTAGTGTCCGTGCATCCAAAGACAGGTGCTCCTGGGATGGATTGCATAGGGCAGGCAGCATGGTGGGCGGCAAGCTCTGGGTATGGGGATTGTACATCCTCATGGGCAGACATATGAGTAGGGACCTACTTAAATTGTGGTGAGGCTAAACAATTTTCATGGGTTTTTGTGGGTCACGGCATAAAGATAACATTTTGCAGATATTTCCTGGATGTTCTCCATTGGTCCCACCCCTTGGCACTGACTCATAGAGAGGTCCCACTTGGGGAGGAGGGACGAGGAGGTGGCTGCCATCTTGTCTACTGGCTGCCCTTCATGTCGCCGTGGCCCTCAGCGCTGATTGGCAGAAAGGCCCCTGCAGGGGGCGGAAGGAAAAAGGGGCAGTTGCCATCTTGTCTGTTGCCCTTTGTGCCATCCCGCCAGCCAGCGTCTTTCTCCCCGGAAAGGTTGTGAGGGCATGCTGCAGCAGCAAGGACTGCTAGTGCCAACTGGCGAGCCAGCATTTTATTTTTATTAAGTTTTTTTTTTAGGTTTATTTCACAGACAATCCTGGATTTTGAGGTTTCTGCAAACTTCTTGAACTCACAAATTGAGTAGATATCCATACCCTACATCAGGGGTGGGTAATTATTTTGGGCCACTTACTGCGTTTTGGTAAGCCATCAAGAGCCACATGACAGGCAGCTAGGAGCAGATAAATATTAATTTTCTAAATTTTTTAGGGGCCCCATGGGCCAGACAGGATGGCCTGGCGGGCCGCATTCATAGTTTCATAGTTTCATAGTTTCAGGGTCGGAAGGGACCTAATAGATCTTCTAGCCCAACCCCCCGCCAGGGCGGGAGAACAACCCGAGAAACCCAAAAACACAAACAAAACCACTCACCCTAAAAACAAAAACGGGACTCAAATGAGTCCAGCCAGGTAGGTATCCAGCCTCTTCTTAAAGATCCCCAGGGTAGGGGCCAGCACCACCTCCCTTGGAAGTTGGTTCCAGCTCCTAGCCGCCCTAACTGTGAAGTAGTTTTTTCGGATGTCCAATCTGTACCTCCTCTCCATCAACTTGTGCCCATTACTCCTTGTTATGCCAGCGGGGGCTAGGGGAAACAGCGTCTCCCCCAAACCCTTCTGGTTCCCCCTAGTGAGTTTATAGACGGTCACCAGGTCCCCCCTCAGCCTTCTCTTGTGGAGGCTGAATAGGTTCAGGTCCCGCAGTCTCTCACTGTAGGGTCTGCCCTGTTGTCCCCGGATCATGCGGGTGGCCCTCCTCTGGACCCTCTCCATGTTGTCCACATCCCTCCTGAAATGGGGCGCACAGAACTGGACACAATACTCCAGCTGCGGCCTGACCAGCGTCGCATAGAGGGGGAGGATCACCTCCCTGGCTCTACTCGAGATGCACCTGTGGATGCACGACAAGGTCCGGTTAGCCCTGCCAACCATGACCTCGCATTGCCGGCCCATGTTCATCTTGGAGTCAATAATGACACCAAGATCCCTTTCCACCTCCGTGCTCTCAAGTAGGGAGCTCCCCATCGTATAAGTGTGCTGCTGGTTCCTACTACCCAAGTGCAGCACCCTGCACCTGTCCGTATTGAAACACATCCTGTTCCTGTTTGCCCACCCCTGTAACCTATCCAGATCCTTCTGCAATCTCTCTCTCCCTGCTAGCGTGCTCACCTCCCCCCAAATTTTGGTGTCATCAGCGAATTTAAACAGGTTGCTTTCCACCCCAACATCAAGATCGCTGATGAAGAAATTGAACAGCGCAGGCCCCAGGACCGAGCCCTGGGGGACTCCACTACCCACCTCCCCCCAAGTCGAGTATGATCCATCCACCACCACCCTCTGAGTGCGACCCTTCAGCCAATCTGCAATCCATCTGACCGTGTAGGCATCTATGCCACAGTCGCCTAGTTTATTAATTAGGATGGGGTGAGAGACGGTGTCAAAGGCCTTGCTGAAGTCCAGAAAGACTACATCCACCGCGACACCTGCGTCCATGGCCTTTGTGACCTGATCATAAAAGGCAATCAGGTTGGTCTGACATGATCTCCCCCTAATAAATCCATGCTGATTGCCCCTGAGCATCATTTCTGATGCCGGCCCATCACAAATGTGCTCCTTGATGATCTTCTCAAAGAGCTTCCCCAGGATTGAGGTAAGACTGACGGGCCTATAATTGCCCGGGTCCTCCCTTTTCCCTTTTTTGAAGATGGGGACCACATTAGCTACCTTCCAATCGTCTGGCACCTGGCCCAAGCACCACGATCGCTCGTAGAGCCGTGCCAGGGGCCCTGCAATAACCCCAGCCAGCTCCCTCAGCACCCTGGGGTGGAGAGCATCCGGACCCGCTGACTTGAACGCGTCCAGCCCCTCCAGAAGCTCTCTAACCCGGTCCTCCCCAACCTGAGGTCTGAAGGCGATCCCCTCGCGTCCGGCTTCTATCACAGCAGGGAAGTCCCGGTCCCTGCACAAGAAAACGGAGGTGAAGAATTGGTTAAAGAGGTCCGCTTTATCCTCTGACGCAACCACCAGATTGCCCCGCATATCCTGCAGGGGCCCCACATTACCCGGCGCCTTCTTCATCCTCCCAATATATTTGAAAAAGGACTTTTTGTTATCCTTAATCCTGGACGCTAATCCGAGCTCTATCTCCGCCTTGGCCTTCCTAACAGCCCGCCTGCAGGCCCGAGCAGAGGAGGTATACTCCTCTTTGGAGATTACACCCCCCTTCCACCGGGCGTACGCCACCCTTTTGGCAAGCAGGCATTCCCGGACACCCTTGGTGAGCCAGGGGGGCTTTTGGACACTCCTGCCCGCCTTGCTTCTTGTCGGGATGGACACCCCTTGGGCCCCGAGTATCGTTTCCTTAAGGAACGACCACTCCTCTTGGACGCTGAGTTCCTCTGCCCTCAAGGACCCCAGTTCCTCTCCCACTAATCTCCTCATCTCACTGAAGTTGGCCCTCCTGAAGTCTAGGGCCACCACCTTGCTGCGGGCCCTTGACACTCTACGCTGGATGGTGAATTCCAGCACGCGATGATCACTATTGCCCAGGTGGTCAAGAACCTGGAGGCCTCTTACCAGGTCGTCGCCTGCGGCCAGGACCAGGTCCAGCAGAGCATCTCCTCTGGTGGGACTGTGCACCTCCTGAATCAAGTGGAGGTCCTGCAACTCGGCCAAGAACCTCCTGGAGCGGTCCGTCCCGGCTGACTGCTCCTCCCAGCAGATGTCCGGGTAATTAAAATCGCCCATGACAACTACATCCCTTGCTTTTAGTGTCTCCGCAAGCTGGCCTGAAAATTCCCTGTCCAGCTCCTCCTCCTGATTGGGGGGTCTGTAATAGACCCCCACCGTCAAATCCCTCTCGCCTTGCCCCCCCTGGATCTTGACCCAGAGCACTTCAGCTCGCCCTTCCCCTGACCCCATACTGCTGGCAGAGGATGTGTAGTGCTCCTTGACATAAAGTCCCACCCCCCCCCCTGATACCCACAGGCATGCCAGAATAAGGAACATGGCTTTAAGTGAAGAGGTAATGTACAGGAAGAAAAAGTAACTATAGTATACTACATACAAGTAACTTTTTATATGTGGTTACATGTAGTTACCTGAAAGTCTGACCAAACTTATAGAAGTGATGCCACCAAATTTAATATTCACTTGTGCAAATACCTACAATGCAAATATCCAAATGACAAAACCAGCATGCACATGCTGATTAGGTTCTCAGAGCATATACTTGAGTTTATACCATTCTAGGCCCTTGGTGCTACTCAGGACCTGGAAGAGAAGATACGCTTGCCATTAGGGGAGAGATGAAGCCCATCCCGCCCCAGCAATCCCCCCTCCCGAAAGCATGGGTCGTTGTCAAGGAACCCAAGGCCTGCCCGGCGGCACCAGCTGCGTAAGCGCTGGTTGACCTCACCAATGCAGGTCCCATGCCTCTGTCCCCGCCCCCTCACCGGAAGGAGAGAGGAAAAAACCACCTGCGCCCCCGCACTGGTGATCTTCTCAAAGAGCTTCCCCAGGATTGAGGTAAGACTGACGGGCCTATAATTGCCCGCAGGTCGCATTTTGCCCACTCCTGCTGTACATACATATATACTTATGAGCTGTGGTGCTTAGTACTGGAGTCAAGTATTCAGGGTGGGAAGTGGGGGGAGCGGGGGTTATACTAGCTTCAGCCTAGTTCAGAGCAGGCTGAGATCATAACAAGTATATTACTCTTATGATTGCTCAGAACTCATTCTAACTTTTAATATAGCACAGTAATGCTCACTAGAATCTAAATAAACATGTGCTTAGAGTCTTATGCAACAAGGCCCATAGTTTTATTGACCTATAGGATGGGCTGTTAAACTGTGTGTGTGTGTGTGTGTGTGTGTATGTGTGTGTGTGTGTAGGGAGACAGTGTGTTGTACTATCATATGTGGTACTAACATTGGGAGTCCACCATCAGTCTTTCATATGCTGTAGGCAGAGCCAACCTTAGGGGTGTGCGGGGCCTGGGGCATATCAGCCTGTGCAGGGAGGGTGTTGGCGAGTGGCTGGAGTGTAGACCAGAGGATGAGGGGGGTGGCAAATGGCCCGAGCGCAAAGCTGGCGGCATGTGGTGGCGCCCTTGGGACATGCCAACGGCGCTGTCCATGGGGCCTGTATGGCACTATCCGTGGCATCCCCCAAAGTGCGGGGCCCAGGGAAGTCACCCCAATTTGCTCTCCCCCCAAAGGACAGCTCTGGCTGTAGGTCCCAAGTAGGGTAGACAAACATCTTATACTGCTGGTTTGGTTATGGCTTCAAAATACATTTAAAAACAAAATGAACAAAAGTGAGATTCATGTTATTTTCTATGATGGTTCAATTTTAGTATATTAAGTGTAGTGGTGAATATCCTCATATGTCACGTGGGAGATCAGGGTTTGAATCCCTGGAAGAAAGGGGTGCTTTTTGATGATTAGATTAGATGACCTCTGAGGTCCCTTCTAGCTATATGATTTTATTCTAATTTTAAACAACATTGGTCTGTCTGAATATGGTAGCTCATTTCTTGAGTTTCATTAAAATGTTACCTCCGTCCTTCCACCCTGGTTTTAAGTTCCTGGTGTTTAAAAAGAAAAAATTCTTTGCTTTTTCTGTCGTTTGTGCTATTTTTCCCTTTCTTCCTCTCTGCTGCTCTTGTTGCACAATCTTTCCAAAGCAGTTCATGAATTCAATAAAGCACAAATCACACTTTTAACTATTTAGGACACTTGTACACGTGACAAAAATTGCCCATTTTTGTGGTTTAATTGCATCACACCGTACATGTACGGGTTTTTTTGTGATTTAAATGAGTTTGTTTTGTTGCAAACTAAACTACATCTGCATGTAGTTTAGTTTGCAACATAGCAGCCTTTCGACAGCTAGCTTCCCCACCCTCCATGGGAAAGGCAGGTTGAAGGCAGAAGCAGTGAGGGGCCCAATCCTTCTTTTATTTTTTATTTTTCTCCACAGAGCTTGCCCACTTCTTCCACAGCCAGGGGGTGATCCGCTGGCAGGCTGAGTGGCCCATGAGCTGTGGGGGGCCCCGGTCCTTCCCTCCATAGTGGTGGCACCCCATGGGGCCACCCAGGCAGGGTGCAAGTGGGCCAGGGGCTGCCCCAGCTCAGAGGCAGAACCCCACTGGATCCAGCTCTTCCCTGAGCCTGCCCACTGGAAGCCCACAAGGAGGCGGATGCCATCTTGTCTACTGGCTGCCCTTCATGTGGCCCTGCCCCTCAGTGCTGATTGGCAGAAAGGCCCCTGCAGCTGCACCCTGGGTGGGCTCAGGGAAGAGCTGGATCCAGTAGGGTGCTGCCTCCAGGCTGCGGCAGCCCCTGGCCCACTAGCACCCTGCCTGGGCAGCCCCAGGGGGGCACTCCTGCCATGGAGAGAAGGACCAGGGTCCCCTACAGCTCAGGGGCCACTTGGCCCACTGGCAGCGCGCCCCCCGGCTGGGGGGTTCTTTGGCAGGAAAAAAAAAAGGATCAGGCCCCTCACCATAACAGTGATTCATAGATTCATAGATGTAGGGTCGGAAGGGACCTTGCAGATCTTCTAGTCCAACCCCCTGCCCTGGGCAAGAGAGAAAACTGGGCTCAAATGACCCCAGCTAGATAATCGTCAAGCCTCCTCTTAAAGACCCCCAAGGTAGGAGCCAGCACTACTTCCCTTGGAAGTTGGTTCCAGATCCTAGCTGCACTGACTGTAGTGCCTTCTAATGTCTAGTCTGAACCTACTCTCTAACAACTTATGGCCGTTATTCCTTGTTACTCTGGGAGGTGCTCGGGGGAACAAGGTCTCTCCCATTCCCCTCTGGTTCCCCCTAGTAAGTTTATAGATGGTCACAAGGTCCCCTCTCAGCCTTCGCTTGTGAAGGCTGAACAGGCTAAGGTCCTGCCCCGCAGCCTCTCCTCCTAGGATCTGCCCTGCTGTCCCTGGATCATGCGAGTGGCCCTCCTTTGGACCCTCTCAATGCTGCCCACATCCCTCCTGAAGTGCGGTGCCCAGAACTGGACGCAGTACTCCAACTGCGGCCTGACCAATGTTGCATAGAGGGGGAGGTAATGGAAGCCCCTACTTTGAAACAGTGGGGTTTGAATCATCACAATTAAAAGCCCACCATTTTAATTTAGGGGCTAAACCCCCATCATGTGTACAAGTGTCCTCAGTGTTGAAGCAGTTCAAATTTAGGCAGAACTCATTTGCTTGGCCATGAGTCCCAAATCAGAAAGAAAAAAATTCTGTTTCTCCTACCTGTCATTCTCCCAGTCCTTTTGATTTTTCCTTCCCTACTTCTCTTTTCTTGTCTCTCCTCCTCACCTTCCTGATTTCTCTCTCTACACAGTTTCTCTCTTTCTGCTTTCACTTCCTGTTTATTCCTCCCTTTCTGGGATTTCATATGCTGAATACCTTAAAAAACTCTTGGAAGTCTCTAATATTGCTGCTTGAGTTTACCGGTGCCAGAAGGAAACTGATTTTTTGTTACTTTGTGAGGAGCCCCTCATTCCAGCGTATGGAAACTGGAGTAGCTGAAGCTAATGTCTTTCTGGGGAGCATGCAGACATTAGGCTCAAATGACCTGTAAAATGTAACAAAAGGTAAAAGGCAGCAACAGCAACTTCCCCAGATCTCATGATGCTTTAACCTCCTGCTGATTTCAGAGGAGTTTGGCAACAAAGAGGATTCCCTAGAACTTCAGTCTGAGGCATAGCTAAGGAAAACAGATGGCATTTTCCTCACCTGATTCTCTCCAGTATGTTGAAGGCTTATTCTGGGGAGCATCTTCCTCAGGGGATGAAGATGCACTCTGTAGAGCAGGGGTTGGCGGAGTTCAGCCTGCAGGCTGGATGAAGGTCCTGTGGTGGACTCCATTTCCCAGAAGCCCTGCCTGC
Source organism: Alligator sinensis (assembly GCF_000455745.1). NCBI lineage: Eukaryota > Metazoa > Chordata > Crocodylia > Alligatoridae > Alligator > Alligator sinensis. The sequence continues at coordinate 197,147 of NW_005842705.1, forward strand.
ATTGCTGCAGCCAGTTTCCATGGAGGTGGGGTCATGACAGCACAGGGCCAGTGTTTTTGTGGAGACTGGCCCTAGCAGCACTGGCAGGGCATGCAGCTGGGCAGGGAGCTGCTCCAGGACTGGGGCTGGGATCTTGCGGTAGAGACAGTGCAGTCCAGAACTGGGCCAGAACTGCCCTGGGCAGGGGCATGCAGGCAGCAGATTATGACTCTGCCCCAGCTGCAGGCTATATTGTCACTACCTCAAGACCCCGGGCCCCGGTGCTGGAGCAGCTCCCTGCCCAGCCATGTGCTCTGCCAGGGCTGCTGTGGCCGGTCTCCATGGAAACCCTGGCCCCACACTGTCATTGCTCCACTGCTGCTGGGGTCTCCATGGAAGTGACATGGGCAGGGGCTGCTGGGAAATGGAGTCCGGCCACAGGCCCGATCCACCATTTTGCCCACCTCTGCTGTAGAGAGTGCCACACAGTAGTAAGTCTGTACCACAGACCTATGGGTGTAAACGTTTAGCTCTGGTTTTCTGTTTCATATCTTTTCATGTATACAATTATAAAACAGATATCACAGTTACAAGGCTAACCAACACCACTGACACCTTTCTGGTCTTAAACGTTCTGCTTTTACCTTTTGGGGATGAGATCTTATGGCTCTTCTACACTTAGAGTAGGTCTAGGTTACAATTTCCTATAGGCACCAGCAGATCCCTTTGGCAGCATTTAGCCAGAAGTATTAATCCAGCAAGCCTCCTTAAAACAAAATATGGCCTAAGAGAAAAGCTTTTATAAATAACAAAAAAGATGTCCATGAACATGTACCTTATCTAAGCCTGGCTAAGTAACCTATGGCCTGCAGACTGGATTCAGAGGTAGGTGGGCTGCATTTGGTGGTGGACAGGGTTGCAAGCATATCAACAGCAATTTGGTGGCAGTGGAATCATCACTGGTTGGCTCTGGACAAAGTGGAGTTATTTTGGCCCGCACTCTTCAGTGATTACTGACCCCCAGTCTGATCTGTCCCACCCTGCCCTCCCATAGGAATGGTTAGGTTCTTTGAATACACTGATGGATAACTAGATGTCACTCCTTCCCCACCATCAAACAACTCCCAGCAAAGGCCTCCTCTTTCTTTTTAACAGTTAGTAGTCTTTTTGATCTGCTGATTTCCAGCACTTGCAAAACAAACTCTATAACTTGGCTGGAACCAAATAAATAGGATCTGCACATTTAACAGTTGAGAGTCATCATTTCTTAATCCTTCTGCAGTATTGACCTGAAGGTGTTTTGTTTGAAGGTACTGTCTTGCCTTTCTGTTGTTTCTTCAATAATCTGCTATTAAACTGAGCCAACGTAGTCATACAGTAAACATCCTTTTAGCTGTCTCATCATACAATGTTCATAAATCATTACCAGAGAGAAGTAGCTAGCATTTAACAAAGTTGGCTGTTGCCCACATAAGTTTATGCCTCTCCGAATGAGTAAGGTTTTTATGGTGCCATCCTGCTCTGCCTTCTAAGAGAGAAATTGTTACCTGTGTTCATATCCAGTCTTCTGAGAATGCCTATACACATGCTCGGGAGTAGTGGTGGTGGTGCTGGGGCATGTTTTAATTAGAGTGGTTCCCAGAGACCCACTCTAATTAAAATGCCACAGTGTCATGTGTATTAAGCCACCACATATTTAAAAATGGCCACGGGACACTTTCACCCAGCAGCCATTTTTAAACCCAAGGGACTTATACACATGATGCTGCTGTGATGCTAAGGCATTTTAAATAGAACATGGAGCAGACTCAGTTAATCAAGTCTGTTCTGATACATTCTAATTAGAATGCATTGGAGCACATGTATAGGTACCCTGAGAAACTAACTGGTTCAGAGAGGCATAATTTTTCACAGGTGACAGCTTACTTCATCAGCTGCTATGAATGAACTTGCAGAAAACTTATGCCTCTCTGTACCAGTTAGTCTCTAATGCCATTATTCTCAACTAGGGTGATGCTCTTTATATTCTCTTTACGGATATTCTCTTTACGGATGCTGCGGGATGCTGCTCGCTATTAGTGTTAGGTGTGTGAACACCTACACATGATTCACAAGATAAATCCAGAAATATCAAATAGGAATCTATTCAAATAGGAAAACATTCTGACCTGCTATGGTCTTTATGAGTTCTTTGCAACAGAAGAATTGTTTTAGTTTTTTTTGTAGTCAAAAAATGAGTGAAAGCTCCGATCTGGCATTTTCCAAGGTGCACCTTGAGTTTAACAAGGTGCTAAAGCAACCAGGCAGAAATGGAGGCAGGATCATAGCTGTCTTGACCCTGATGGAAGACAGTGAGATGCTGAGGAAAAGCAGAGCAACCCTTTGAAAGATTTCTAGGTGGGAGAGAATATGAGGAAAGGAAGATAAGAACAGTTCTAAAAATGTTATAATGACATATATAACGCAGTAGGCACTCCCTCACCTGTAGTGTTGTGTTCATCTCTGTTCTAAACAGGATTCAGAATGTATGGCAACAAGAAGGATTAAAGACACGAGAAGTTTCCATTCAAGTATTGTTTTGTGGGATTTTTCTGGATGTGCATTGTTTTCCTTTTATGCTCATCCTTTTACCTGTTTTTCTACTTCTTCCCTTTTATGCTCATCCTTTTACCGGTTTTTCTCCTTCTTCCCTTTTATGGGGGGTGGAAGGTTCTTCTTCTTCCTCTTTCTCTTTTCCTGAAATGTGTAGGGGTTCAACTTCCACCCCCTCCCAAAGAAGGCATCATCAGTAAAATTGCTGATGCTGATGTTTGAGTGGTCATTTTTAGGCTTTAGGGTCAATGTGGCAGGGTGATTAACATGACTAGGGATGATTAATGAAGGACTCTCAGAGATGTTGTTTCAAGAGGTCTGCAAATTCCATTTGGAAGGCATCACTGCATCAGTTACAGATAGCATTTGGAAGGATATCTTACAATCCCCAAAAGGAGAAATGTAATTTTGCTAATGAGAGCTTAGCTGCTTCAGGATGTGAATGTGTTGTGTAAGCTATGTCAGTTAATCAAAGGTGGATCCAAGTGGGAGGCCGGTTCTTTACAGTCCAGAACACAAACATGAGATGGTGTTATCCATGTGATAAATTGCAGTACCATCTGATAACTAACAGTAATCGTGTACTTTTGACATCCTTACCTGCATTCTGCCCACCAATCCATTTCTGCTGTGACTATTTCAGTTATTCCAAACCTCTGAAAAGCTTCTCAAATGCCATTTAAATGAAGTACCCTGTCATAACAATTCTGTTTTCCCTTCCATGGAAGAACGTATCACCCCATCCCAAGCTTATCCTAGTTATTGGCAGAGGATGGGCTGCATCCAGGGCTGTGCCAGCAAGAGAATTAAATTTAGTTATCTTGTAACCAAATGATAATAGAAAGAGAAGATTTACATGCCTAAAAATAGCATATCCCAGTTTCATCATAGGGCAATAGTTGCTACTAGGTCTGGAGGATCTTGAAAAGCACACAAACTATTTAGGATGATTGATGGAGGTTTTCAAACTGTGGGCCAGACCCTTAGTGGGAATAAAATGAGATAGCTGCAGGCAAATCAGTTTACCAATTTCTGCCAGCCAAGGACCCAGGATCTTTTCTTTTTTTCTTTCTTTCAAGATGGTCGGTGACAGGTGAAGCCCTTCTGAGCTCCTGCAGCTCAGGTCCCTGCTGCGTGTCCCCCTCCACCTCTCCAAACCTTGCCTCTCCCCCACTTCCTGAGGTTTTTTTCCCCTGGGCTCTGGCAGCCTCCCCCACCCTACCTGTGCTCTCCATTTGATTCCGGCTGCCTCTCCCCTCCAGAGCCCCTTACCTTGATCTCTGCCATCTCCTCCTGCCTTAGGGCTTGTCTTCAGCCCCTGCCGGGTTGCTCTGCCCCCCCTAAGGCCAATTTGGGGCTGTTTCAGCCCCTTCCCAGTCCCCAGCTTCAGTCTGAGGCTTTTTTTTTTTTTTTGCCTGTAGCAGCCTGGTGGGAGAGTTAACCCTCTCCTGCCCGGGATGGCTGCCAGCAGCCAGAGCACTTGGCATGGGATGTCTCTGCGGACCCTTCCCTCAGCCATGGTCTGCGGGTGCACGCCCCTCTCCACGTCAGGGTGAAGGACTGCGCCGGAGCCCTGGCGGACCTGCTGGAAAGCTGGAGCATCCAGTACACCTCCCGGGTAAACTCAGTGCCTGTCATATACTTGAGCTCTCCCAGCCTGGTGAGGGAGGTGTGTGCAGCAGGACTGGAAATTTTGGGCGCCCACTACTTGGTTACACCCCTGGAGACCCTGGCAGTGTGGATGGTGGCCTCTAACATCCCCCCACACCTACCAGACTGGGACCTCACAAAAGCGCTCGAGCACTATGGTGTCCTCATCAGCCCCTGGCACAGGCTGACCATGGGGAGCAGGGACCCCAGGCTCAGGCATGTCCTGTCCTTTCAGGAGCAGGCATTCATGCTCCTCACGGGTGGCACCCAGACCCTGCCTCTCTCCATGACCTTCGTGGTGGATGGGAGGCCCTATGTGGTCTACTTCTCTCAGGGCGGGAATTCATGTGCCGGTGCAGCGGCTGCTCCCACCTGGCTGCCCAGTGCCCACTGGGGCAGTCAGCTGGGGCACTGGCTGCTGCACCCACACAGGGGAATGGTGCGTCCACCTCTGGTGTGGGAACCTCATCAAAAGGTGGGGTTGGGGGATCCTCCAAGCCCCCCTCCACCCCTGCTCCATCCGGGGGGATTGATCCCTCTTGCATTAGCATGCCACCCGGGGGGGGCCTGGGATGTCCTCCCAGGTTTCTCCTGCCTCTGTCATGGCTGATGCCCTGCCCAGTGGAGGGGCTGGGGAGTCCTTCTGGCCCCCTCCTGCCCAGTCCCCTCTGGGACAGCTGGTGCCCTGAGTGCTAGCGCCCCACCGGGTGGCACAACCGTGTCCCCCCTCTCAGCCTCCCTCCCCCCGCCTGATGGGGCCGCCCTCCCCAGTGTGGGGGTTTCACCTGGTGGAGGGGCTGAGATGTCCTCCCAGTCCCTCCCTGTCCCAGTTCCACCCGGGGTGGCTAGCGTCTTAGGTGCTTGGGCCCCCTCAGACCTCCCCTCCACCTCCCTCCATCCCTGCCTCAGTCGAGGTGGTGGACCCAGAGGTGGCGAACCCCAGCCTGGCCCGCCCCCTACAGGGGAGGTGCCCACTGCTCCCAAGAAAGCCAAAAACAAGAGGCAAAAAGGACCTTCTAAAGGAGCACCTGCCCCTTTGGGGACTGCCTCTGACAGCACCGGGGAAAATGTAGCCAGGGAACATGACCCCACCCTGCCTACCCCACCCATGACTGAGGGTCTCCCAGCGACGTCTGGCAACCCTTCGCCCCCATCCCAGCTCGTGGGGCTTGTGAGTGGCAAGGCAGTGAGAGAGTGCCTGCCTCCCCAGCATCAGGCACAGGGGACAGCAGAGGGTCCTGCCACCCTTTGCCCTCCGAGCGCCACAAGCAGCCCCCGGAGTGGGATGACATTTGCCCCCCAAAGCAGATGTGGATTGATCTCCTGGAGACCATCCTCGACCCAGATACTGAGCAGGGCCTGGTAGGGATCCTGGCCATTGAGGGCACTTTCACCAGTCTCACTGGGAGGTCCCCTCCCAGAGTACAGCCCTGCCGGTTCTCGGTCAGCAACATCCAGCTCCTGCTGGAGAACCGCCCCCCCTGGGTGGCCCCCAGCTCCGGAGGCCTCATTGACCTCTTAGAGCAGACCAAGGGCCACAGAGAGTATCTGGCAATGGTGCCCGGACCCCGTGCAGTTTGTCCATGCCACTAGTGACACGGTGAGGCTCATGCGCCAGGACCTGGGCACGCGTCAACATGCCTTCCAGCTTGAGAAGCTGGTGACCCGGGTGAGGGAGGTGTGGGACCGAGGCAGGTCCGCAGAATAGGGTAGGGCAAGGATAGGCCTTCCCCTGTCTCTGTGGTTTTGCCTTGCTCTGTCACCTCCTCTCCCACCTGTACCCTGCCTATCCTTCCTCTCTATTCTCCTGCTCATGGCGGTTACCACAATTGCCTCGCTAAACACCAACGGGTGCAGAGACCCAGTGAAGCGGACAGCCATCCTGGAAGGTTTGCGGCAGAAGCGGCTTGGGGTACTGCCTCCTCTCCTGGAGGGTTTGTGTCAGAAGCAGCTGGCAATCGCCTTTCTCCAGGAGATGCACAGTGACATGCACGTTCAAGCTGACTGGCACACTGCCTGGAGAGGCTGCTTGTTTCTAAGCCACGGCACCAACCCAGTGTAGGAGTGGCGACCCTCCTCTTGCCGCAGCTGCAGTACGACTCGGCTGTGGCACGAGTGGTCATCCCCGGCCAGCTGCTGACCGTCCATGTCACCCTGGCACATCAGAACTTGCTCCTCGTCAGCGTCTATGTGCCCACCGAGGAGAGAGAGAGGGTAGCCTTCTTAGAGACCCTGGGTGACCTCCTGTGTGACGCCAGTGAGAACGATGACCTGCTCCTCATGGGCGGGGACTTCAACTGCACCGTCAACATGCTGCTAGACCGGACGGGGCCAGAGCTGCACCTGCCTTCAGCCCACAAGCTGCAGACCGTGCTGGAGGCGGCGGATCTCGTCAATGCCTGGTGGGTCCTCCACGCTGACATGCGCCAATATACCTGGGCAAAGATGAATGCCAGTGGGATCACCATGGCCCGCCTCGACCACCTCTATATCGCCCAGTGCCATCTGCTGTTACTGTGTGGCAGCTGCATCATCCCATTGGGCCTCTCAGACCACGCCCTGGTCTGCTGCGAACTGAGTCTGCCTGGCAGAGCACACACACGGGCCCCTTACTGGTGCCTCAATATCAGCCTGCTGCAGGACACCCACTTCAGGGACTGCTTTGCCCACCTCTGGAGGAGCTGGGAGGCTGCGCAAGCAGACTATTCCTCCTGGCGGCTGTGGTGGGACATGGGGAAGATCTAGATTTAGGCATTCTTCCAGCAGTATTCCCAGCTGGTGGCAAGCTAGATCCGCTGCGGCACCCAGGAGCTAGAGGAGGACATGGCAGAACTTGAGGCAGAATGACGTGGCACTCCTCGAGAGCCTCTGGTCCCACAAGAAATGCCTGCGGGAGCTGGCGGAGGGAGCGGCCCGTGGTGTGTGGGTACACGCCCGCTGCCAGGAGCTGGCAGAGGCCAATGCTCTGACTGGCTTCTTCTTCAGTCTGGAGAGGCGGTGGGCTGCGGCAAAGGCATTGGACCATCTCAAGACCCTGGAGGGACGGCTGCTCACGGACCCAGGCAAGGTGCGGGAGCATGCCGTCACCTTCCATTGGGACTTGTTTGCGGCTGACCCCATTTGTCCGGAGACCGCTTAGCAGCTGCATAAGGACCTGCCGTGCCTTGGCGCTTCACAGGTTGAGGCCTTGGAGCGCAAACTCTCCCTGGCAGAGCTTGAGGCTACTGTGGGGGGGTTTGCCTCGGGCAAGGCCCTGGGCCTTGACGGACTGCCCATGGAATTTTACAAAGCCTTCTGGCCCCTCCTTGGGCCCAGTCTCTTTCGTGTTTTCTGCGAGAGCCTCGCCAACAGGACCCTGCTGACCAGCTGCCGCCGGGCAGTGCTCACCTTGCTGCCCAAGAAGGGGGACCTCGGCTGCCTGGCGGCCTGTCTCCCTTCTGTGTGCCGACTATAAGATCCTGGTGAAGGTGCTGGCGAACCGTCTCCGCACCATCATGGCCTCCGTCATCGGGCCTGAGCAGAGCTACTGTGTCCCGGGTAGGACCATCCAGGACAACCTGTTTCTGCTGCGTGACCTGCTCACGGCTGCGGAGCGCTTTGGCCTGGACATCAGCTTTGTCTCACCGGACCAGGAGAAGGCCTTCGATCGTGTCGACCACCGGTACCTGCTCGGCACCCTCGAGGCTTTTGGCTTCGGGCCTCTTTTCATCGTGGTGCTCCGGGTCCTGTACCACGATGCCTCCAGCCTGCTCAAGGTGAACGGCGTGCTGTGCTCCCCATTCCCGGTGCGTCGCGGCATATGCCAGGGCTGCCCCCTGTTGGGCATGCTGTATGCCCTGGCCATCGAACTGCTGCTGCGCACTCTGTGACATCGCTTGACCGGCTTAGCCCTGCCACCGGCACCGGGCCCGACCACCGGCCCCCTGATCTGGCTGCTGGCATACGCGGATGACATGACAATCTTTCTGGGCAGCCAGGAGGATGTGCAGGCCCTGGTGGACTGCCAACGCACCTATGAGCTTGCCGCATCGGCCCGCATCAATTGGGGCAAGAGTAACACGCTCCTGCTCTGGACGTGGACTGGCAAACCACCTCCGGACCTGCCGGGGGGCCTCGTCTGGCACTGGGAAGGCCTCAGAGCCCTGGGAGTGTTCCTGGGGCCGCCGGCCTTTGCAGCCCACAACTGGGAGGACCTGGTGGAGGGAGTGGAGGCCTGCCTGCAGTGCTGGCACTTGCCCGCCCTCTCCTACCATGGCTGGGTCCTCATCACCAACAACCTGGCAGTGGCGACCCTGTGGCACCACTGCGCTGTGCTGGACCCTCCACTGGAGCTACTTGAGAGACTGCAGCGGCTCCTAGTGGACTTTCTCTGCGACAGATGCCACTGGCTCCCGCAAGCTGCCCTTTACCTGCCCACCAGTGAGGTCGGCCAGGGCCTGATCGACCTGGCCAGCACGGTGGCTGCCTACCACCTGCAAGCCCTCCAGTGGCTCCTGTATGCCGAGGCCCACCTCCCGTGGCAGCAACTGGCGCACCGGTTCCTACACTGAGTGGGGGGCCTTGGTTTTGACCAGGAGCTCTTTATGCTGGACCTCACCTTCCTGAATGGGGCGGTCCTTCCCCTGTTCTACCACACCATGGTGCGGGCCTGGTGGGCTGTCTTCCATCTCTGTCCCCAAGCCAGGTGCCTGCGTTTCCTGCAACTGCTTCAGGAACCCCTGGTCCACAACCTGGCCCTGCAGCATATCGTGCCGAGCCTGGCCTCCGTCAGCCTCATGGCTGCTTTCATTGAGGCGCACACCACCCACCTGAGGTGCCTCCTGGACCCTGCTCAGTTGGGCTGGCTGTCAGCTGAAGCCCTGGCTGCCTGGCTGGCACTGTGCTCTATCTGCACCATGGGCCGGCTTCTATGGGCTGTTAGGGCCACCCTCCCGACGGAAGCAGCGACTGCCCTAGAAGGCTACCTCCAGGCTCACCAGGCCCTCCCCACCGTGGACACTGCAGGTGATGCCTTCCCACCACTGCCAGTCATCCCAGCGGTGGCCACTGAGCTGCTGACCAGCCCAGCAGTGTGCCCTTTGGCGCACTGCCCCGGAAGGGACTCTACGTGTGGGTGGTGTGCACCTGGCACACCCAGGTGCTGTCTGGCCACCCCAACACTGTGTGGTGGCGGCACCTGGCGTGGCCCGGGAGCCCAGCGTGGCGCACGCTGTGCAAGTCGCCCACTGCCAAGAAGACTGGCGACCTGCAGTGGAGATTGGTGCATGACATCCTGGCCACTGGCACCTTTGTGCGCCACCTGGACCCGGTGGCTTCGGCAACCTGCCCCTTCTGCCTGGGGGTGCTGTACAAGGACATTTTCCATGCCTTCCTCGACTGCCCCTGGCTTCGGCCACTCTTTGCCACCCTCGGAGTGCTGCTTTGGGCACTGGGCCTTGACTTCTCGGAGGACACCTACATCTACTCCTTCCTGTACCGGGCGGCCGAGTGGGCCGCAGTCAGTCTGGCCAACTTCCTGCTGGGCCAGGCCAAGATGGCCACCCTGAAATGCTGGCAAAACCGGCTCACTGGGACCGGGATGGACAATGCCCTGCAGCTCTTCCGCCTGCTGGTGCGGGCCTGCCTCTCTCTTGAGTTCGAGCACGTGGTCCTCTGGCGGATGGTGTCCACCTTTGAGGAACACTGGGCCACTGAGGGGGCACTGTGCCCAGTCAATGCTCCTTGCCCTGTGACGTCACCAGCTGCCCAAGGTGCAGAGGCACATCCAGTGAGCCAAGACCTCGGGCTTTGTCCATGTGGGCTGACCCCTGATGTCCTGAGGCCCCCCTGGGCATCCCCACTGGCAAGAACTGTATATATGTAAATACTTCTTTTGTTCTTTGTGTTTTTTTTATTTTTGTCTAAAGTGTATGAGCAGGCCTTGCAGGCCATGAGCCCAGGCCTTGTCCTTGAGGCCCAGATCTTTGGGCCAACCTGCACATGACTTCTACTGCCCCCCGTTTGTCCCCCTTCCTGGAATAAATGTTTCTTAAAAGTCAAAGTCTTTCTTTCTTTCTTTCTCCTTCCTTCCCTCTCTGTACAGAAAGTCTCATGCCATTAAGGTAACTTGATTTTCAAGAAAAGGGACATAAAAATATCCCCCCCAAAATATATTTTTTTAGAACTTTCAAACATTTCTAAAATAGGCCCACCATAAAACAGAAAGCAGATAGTGAATGGCTGATAAGATGTGGAGGTAAAAAGATTTTTACTGGTTATGCATTAAGCATGTCCTATCTGCCACACACATAAAATGTATAAATAAGCTTTTATTACTTATTCACTAGTATCTCTAACTGTTCTAATTGCCCTTCTCTTGACTTTTATTATTTATACTAGCAAATTGCCCATGAAGAATGATGTTGCGGGCGGAGCCGGGAGGAGGTGGGCAGGGACGGAGCCCTGTGTCTGGCCCCGCACCCCTCCCCTGCTGCTCCTGGTCTGGCCCTGCTCTACCCTGCAACCTGCTGCTCTGTGTCTGCTTGGCCTGCGTCCATCTCCTCCCTGCCTGCCACCTGTTTTGGGGGGCAGTGGGGCCAGATGGCAGGGGAGGATGCCACCACCATGATCCCCTCCTTTGCCCGCAGGCAGGGAGGTGTGGGGAAGCCCCGCTGCTTGGGCAGCTGGGGCGTGATCGCCACTGACACAAACTTCCCTGGCAGCGGCTCAAACTTGGGCTCGCGCAGCCAATCGCTGCCTGCCCTCTTGGTGGTGCATGCACAGTTTGCCAAAAGCGTTAGGGATAGACAAACACACAGACAGACAGACTAAGTCTTTTATTATATTACAATGATGTCTTTTTCAATACGAGGTAACCAAGATTGCATGAATTAAGATGATGTTATACCATATAGTTATATCAGAGAAACATAGAATACAGGGGTAGAATGGACCTTGAAAGGTCATTTAGTCTATCTACCTTCCCCAAGGCAGGATCAACTATAGCTAAACCATTCCTGACAGATAGTTGTCTAACTTGCTCTTATATAATCTTCAATGCTGAAGAGTCTACAACAGTCTCAGGTAATCTATTCCAGTTCCTAACTCTTCTTACAGTGAAACCTTTCTAAGGCAGAATCACATGGAACCAGGAAAAAGTTCCAGTTTAGACAGGTTTCTGCCTTTCAGGAGGAGCATCCCAGCCCCTCTGCTTGAAGTTATCTGCCCAGCCTCTTCCCTCTGCTTGGGGCTTACACCCTGTATGCTCACATACAAAATAATTACTTTTCCTGTTATTCCCAGGTGATTTTACAAATGTCCTCCAAATTTCCTTTCCATTTCCAATTAGACAGTTTCTGATTTATAAAGACTAAATATACAAAATTCCCCATAAGGTATGCTGGGACCATAGAAATGTTATGACCTGACCAGGTTTGTAGCTTTTACAGGTTCTGGTTTAGGTTTCACTGTCACTAGAAAGTGTAATGTTTATCACAGTTTCCTTTGGGTTCATCATGGTATTGTCTTTGCTTCTTAAATTGATGTAGCCCAGAGAGCAGACATCCATGCTCATAGGGATACCCAGATCTTTTTCTTGAGGGATGACAGCTTCTCATTCAGCATCTATTCTCAGTTTGTGTGTGTTAAGCTCACAAAGGGTCATCCTTTGTGCCTGTGATCAACTACTGTTTTTAAATCCAGTAGGTGGCACTCTCTAACCATTATTTCCATATCCCATGTACCCCACCCCAGACATTGTCTACAATGTCTAACATTTCCACATTTATGAGAAAAGATTTTAAAAATATCTCAAATGAACCAAAAATAATGTCATTAAATAATATTTAAAAAGTTAATAATAATGTGTGTCTTTATTGGACCCTTTCTCTTCAGTCTTGTACTTACACCTGAAAAATGTTACACCTACCATTGTTTCAAATGACAGCTCAGTTTTTAATAACTGAAAGACATTGGAAAAAGAAAATAATTTCCTCTCTTTTCCCTATTAATTCTTTTCATACCTTTTACAGCACTTTGAATAGGATCGGTTGTACTGTTTACCCTAGTGTAGCATGTAGGAATAGGGGAGTTCCCCTTCAAATACTTTTTAAGCTTTCTAATAGCCCTTACTATCTTCAGAATCTATCAGAGGTCTACTAGAGGAACACTGTGTGTAGGTAGTTGAGCCTTGCATGTTGTATATAGTTGGTAAACACCATTATTTGGGCCACAAATAATATAGAGTGGTTTCTCCCTGTTACATCTGTTGTGTAAAAATGCAAGACAACACTTGCCATAATCCGTTGGTTTCCCTTCTTTGCTTGGGACACGCACAAACGAATAGGAGGCAAAGGAAACCTTACAAAAATGAAAAATGTGAGTATAACACATAAAATTACTTGGCAAGGTGAATTAGATGTGGATGTAACACCAGGATTTTCTTTAAACTAAGGCATTGTCTATGAGATTGGAGAATAAAGGGGTTCATTTGCAATAAGCTTACTTTATTTGCATTGAAATGACCTCCACCCACACAAAACAATTCTTAGGGTGAATTAACTGTATTAAGATCACAGCACATTTAGTACAGACTAATATTCATTTGGGTGAAGTTCTACTTCACACTCATTTTATTGTCCTCTAGCTTCCATCCTACAATGCTTTGCCACCTGCCAGGACCAAGCAGGGTGTTTACCTGGCTGTCTTAAAATGTTCTGCAGTTGTGCTGACCTGATATCACCCTCTTCTTTAAATGTTGGCATGTGGAAAAGATTGTGTTGTTTACCATGCTGTTGCTCAGTCCCAGAGTCAGCGTCATTTTGCTAGTGCTCTGGAACACCACAGTGCAACATCGTGCCTCCTGTGCCTGCCAGGACCCAGACAGAGGTCCCAAAACCTGTCATCTTTTGGAGAGAGGCAAAGGTTCAGGTACTCTATGTGAAGAAACATCAGAATTAATAAAGGCATAGCTGTGGTCACATTCAAGATACTCGGCAGTGGTGGCCAAGGTCACAGAGCTGAATAAGGCTTTCAAAAAAGCCAGGAACTAACACTAGAATCTCTGTCAATGCTAATGCCATTTGTCCATTTTATGAAGAATTGCAGAAGATTTTTGTCTTGGAATACCACTATTTAGCTGCAATTTGCAGCAGAGGGTAATGAGAACATCAGCAACTCCAACTCACCATGAGGAGATCTTGCCTGAAAGCTAGAACATCTTCCCAGCATAACAGCCAGAGGCACGCTGGTTGGATGCCAGTGTTGACACCAGAGCCAATAACCTGGAAGAGAACTACGTTCTTTCTTTCTTGTGACCCACTACACTTTGTAAGAAGTATTAGATGCTGTAAGATACAGTTTATGCTAGTCTTGTTCAGGTGGGTGAGCCATTTGAGCAGACATGAGGAAATGACCATAATTTTTTTTTTTACTTCCATGTTTCTGTTCTCAAAGGGGCACAGAAGGAGATGAATTCTAAAACACTGTTACCGAGAGTTTTCTTGCCTCAGACAGGCTGATTTCAACCACTGAAATACCCATTCCCCTCTTCCTCATATGACTTCCAGCTGATCGCCATGGGCATGTCTACATGTACATATTAATGCAATTCAATAAACTCCAGTGCTTATTGCATCAGAGTTTATTGCTCCCGGACACATGTTTACACATGTGCCCAGGACTGCAGCACATTGGGCTGGGTTGGAGCAGCCCCAGCTAGCATGAGGTTCAGGGAGGTCAGCCTGTCAGCCTGGGGCTGCTCCCCCCAGCTCAACGTGCTGCAGATGGACTGGTTGGGGCACAAGGGTGCTTCAGTGTGGAGCTAGCCAGCAGACAGCCCCCACAGGGAAGCAACCTTGTGCCCCAACCAGCTGGGGCAGCGTCTACACATGAGCTCCTGCAGGGTATTTTACTGTGTTGCAGGAAGGTATTTTATTTACAAGTACTACACAACATTTACAGCACAGCTAATTAGTCTATTATGCAGTAAATGTCTCATGTAGACACACCCCATGATATCTCTTCCCCTCCCTCTATTCCTCACGTGCTCAAAATGACTATCTCATGTTGCTTCCTTCTTGTTGCACAGTAGATTGAAATAATAAAACCTTACAGTGTGAATATGTTAGTTGACTCGTGAAAAGCAAGATCCATCCAAATTAATTTCCTTCCACTTTCAATGACTTGTTTGAGGTTACGGGTTTTATAGCATGCACTGAAGCTCCTTGTATCATAGTATTGTACTAGATGTACTCCACAGCATTTTATCATACAATTCTAACAGGCACATTTCATAGCATTTTATCAAGACATTTCATCTGGCACAAAGCACAGCAGTTTAGCAGGAGGTGAACTCTTTGTGGGGAATATTTCACAGAATAAACTTGCCTACCCATAAAAATAGATACGTGTAGTAAGGCATAAATGAGGCAAAAGTGGAGAATGTTGTTAACACTTGAGGTTCTGAATACATCTAGCAAAACTCTATTTAGCTTACAGTGTACTTTGTGCACGTCTGCAGTGAACATAAATATAATTTAAAATACCAGAGAGCTGCCTTGTCATTTGTTTCAACATAGGTATACCCTTCCAATCCTGCAGTATCTTTTGAGAGGCCCATTCTGATGAATAACATCATTGCATACATTGCTGAGAGGCCCATTCTGATGAATAACATCATTGCATACATTGCTGAGCTCATTTTTATCTTCTTAAAGAAGTATCTTCCCTGCTTTCTAGCCTCTAGTATCAGCAGCACATCTTCCAGTGCAAGTACTGCCTACATGCATGGATGACGTGTGCCACCTAAGTCAGGGGGCATGGCAACCAGTCAGTGCCCGGCGGGGGGTCCCCCCATGGCCCATCTCGCTGACTGGGGGGGAGGAATCGCATGGCAGCCAATCGATCGCTGTGGCTGCTTCTGGAAGTGGCTGTGGCCATTTCTGGGAGCACCACTCCCTGGCTGGCGCTTGCAGGGGGGGCACCAGTACTACCACCTGCCCATCCTACCTGTCGCTTAAGTGGTGAGTGTGGCCAGTCAGGGGGTGCCCTGGAGCTCCCAGGAGATGCACGTGCACCTCCATGCACCCACTACGCATTGCCACTGCCTACATGCAATCTACCTCCACTACTATCCCTCAGTTTCCAAGTTTCCCAAAAACCTAACAACCAACCACTGCCAGGCCCTAACAAAGTGACTGTACTGCCAGACCCTCCAAGCCAACAGTCCACAACAAATACCCACCCAGACACTCACTATATTAGGAGTACTAAAATGGTTCATTGCATCAAGGATCTGGGCATTTGGAAATTAAGGTGGAAAATGGCTTACTGACTCCATAGATCACCAATATTGGGAAAGGACTATGAGGATGGCTTTTCTAAATGGAAGGGATAGTAGTTTATAGTTGTTGCTATGGAATCCCCTTCCCCCCTAAAAAAACCCCAAAACAAAACCCAAAAAACAAAACAACAGCAACTATTGCTCAATTTTTTTTATCTCTCATAGGCCTTGAACCTGAACCAACCTGATTTGCAAGGACAGAGCCCTTATCAGCCATTCAATGCCTGGCAAATTTGAAGAGGAAGAAGAGAAAGACAAACAGAAATGTTTGACAAATTCCTAGCAGCCTTTAATAAGTCAGATCAGATATTTCAGAAATGGAGGGGATTTCCTTCAGCTGAGAACGACAAGGTGTGGCTCAACAAGACCTTGCCACATGCCAGGTGACTAAAGAAAAGAATGGGGACAGGCAGAGGCAGCTTCTGGAGATTATGAACAGTCAGATGCTGTGCCTAAAAGCTTTCTGCAGCAAGGGGACTTCTCTAAAGCATAACAAACTGACTCCTGTATTACAGTCGCAAGGGAACTCTATATACTGGGAACAGCAGTTCACACCCAAGCACAGGTCTCAAACCACAGCTTAGAGTAATGAGAATAATGCCTCCTTGGAAACCACTTTTATAAGTCCAAATCCATCTGGGGGTTTTCTGTTATGGAATTCCAGCCCACAAATTACCAGGAGAGTAAATAGGCAGAAAGTCCATACCTACACAGGGTCATACATCCAAGACCAAACATATGTATATTTTCATAGATTCATAGATTCTAGGGTCGGAAGGGACCTCAGTGGGCCATCTAGTCTGACCCCCTGCCCCTGGCAGACAAGAAAAGAGTCACCAAACCTGGGGTCATGTGACCCCAGCCACGTGCCTGTCCAGTCTCCTCTTGAAAACCTCCAAGGATGGGGCAAGCACCATCTCCCATGGAAGCCCATTCCAGATCCTTACAACCCTGACCATGAATAACTTTTTTCTAACCCTACCACTCTGGCTCAAGGGTCGCACTCAGAGAGTGGTGGTGGATGGGTCACTGTCAACCTGGAAAGATGTATGCAGTGGAGGCCCTCAGGGCTCAGTTCTGGGGCTGGTGCTGTTCAACATCTTCATCAGTGATCTGGATGAGGGGGTGGGAAGCACCCTATCCAAATTCATCTAAACCTGCTACCCAGTCTACCGTATAATCATCCAAGGCAAATCTCTTCAGTTTATTTATAAGGATGGTATGGGATACCGTGTCAAAGGCCTTCTTGAAGTCCAGATAGATAACATCCACTTTGACTTCTGCATCTAAACATTTGGTGGCCTTGTCATAAACAGAAACTAGGTTAGTCAGGCAGGACCTGCCTGCTACAAATCCATGTTGGTTACCCCTCCACATCACATTAGCCAGTGGGCTCCCACAGATGTGTTCCTTTATACTTTTTTCTAGGATTTTCTCATGGATAGAAGTAAGGCTGACTGGTCTATAGTTCCCTGGATCTTCCTTCCTCCCCTTCTTAAAGATTGGAATGACATTGGCCCTCTTCCAATCCTCTGGGACCTGACCCGAGTACCATGAGTGCTCATATATCCTTGCCAGTGGTTCAGCTAGAATACTCGCTAATTCCTTCATTACCCGTGGGTGGAGTCCCTCTGGTCCCAGTGATGTGAACATGTCCAGTCCCTCCAAGTGTCTTTTTACCATGTTGGCACTGACCATTAGTTGGCTGATATTCCCTTTGTTGGTGTCCGTGATGCATATTGAGGGTTCGTCTAGATTCCTATTTAAGAAGACACAGGCAAAAAACATTTGAAGAACTCTGCCTTGTCCCTGCTATCCATCACTAAGCCCCCCTGCCCATCCTGCATAGGGGTCCTATGCTACCCTGCACCCTCTTTTTGCTCCCAACATATTTAAAGAAGGACTTTCTATTGCCCTTAATCCCTGCCACTAGCCTGAGTTCTAGAGCTGCCTTGGCCTTCCTGACTGCCTCCCTGCAGGCACGGGCCAAGGAAGTGTACTCCTTCTTGCTAGCTACCCCCTGCTTCCACTTCCTGTATGCTTCTTTTTTTACCATTTAGGTATCCTGGATGACCCTGGTTAGCCAAAGGGGCTTCGTGGCCCCTTTGCTCCTTTTCCTCTGGGATGGAATTGTCTCACTCTGAGCCCAAAGAATGGTGTCCTTGAGGAATGACCACCCATCCTTGACCCCCAAAGCATCTAGGCTCTTGGTTCCTAGTACCCTGCTAACCAATCCCCTGAGCCTATTAAAGTCAGCCTTTTTGAAGTTTAGCACCTGTGTCCTGCTAGGTATAATGCCCACCCTTCTCTGGATAGTGAATTTTATCATTTGTTGATCACTGTCCCCTAATTTGCCTTGAATCTGCAGGTCCCCCCTGCAGAGGTCCTGAATACAGGGCAAGAACCTGCGTGAGTGGTTAGATCTGGCTGACTGTTCCTCCCAGCATATGTCTGGGTAGTTAAGGTCCCACATAAGTACCATATCTCTAGACCGCACAGCCTCTAAGAGCTGCCTGGAAAATTCCCCGTAACTACCTTGTCCTCCTGGTGTGGAGGCCTGTAGTAGACCCCCACCACCAGGTCCCTTTCCCCCTGGCCCCCTTGGATTCCAACCCACAGAGTCTCTGCTTGTCCATCCTCTGATCCCAGTTTGATTAGGGAAGAAGTGTACTGTTCTTTGACATAGAGAGCAACACCCCCTCCTTTTTTCCCTCCTCTCTCTCTCCTATACAACCTATAGCCCACAATTCCTACCACCCAGTCATGAGTAGAGTCCCACCAGGTTTCACTTTGTGGTCTTGAATTTTGTTGAAAACTTTATATTCTACACCTTTTAATTTAAGCTTCCAATCTATCATTGTTGGCGGTAGCTCAAATGCTTACACTTTTGCACAGCTAAAAATACACAGTAACATTTTATTTGCACTTTATTAAAAATAAATGTTTGGTTTATTGAAATATGATTAATAACATTTTTAATGCAAGTTTCAAAAGAAAACTTCCATGAAAGCAGACTTCCTGAACTTAAAAGTGAAGTTCCTAGACATGCAATTTCATATGAATATTCAATGGAATATTTCATGAAATACTTCCTGACATTCTCATGAAATATTTGCACAAGTTGAATAAAATATGACTTTTGAATCACAAAAATCAGCCCCTGTAAAATTCTTATACAATATTTTATGAAATATTTCATGAAATTGCATAGAATATTCATAACAGAGCAATCCTCAGTCCCCATACCTTGTTAAATTCATGGCATTTCATGGCAGTATTCATGAAATATTACACAAAGCAAAAAGAAACATCACAAACATGGCTTTAATAAAAGATAAGTGCAAAATCACAAAAAGCAGACTCTATTTTCAAAGCACAAATACATGCCTTACCATATGCCCATGTGATTGTCATTTTGGAGATGGGATCTTGCTGGCATTCTAAAAGTCTGTGTAACTCTTCCCCATGACCTACAGTAAAATTCTCTCCATCGGTGTCACAGATATTGTGCAAAACTCAGTGGGCAGTTAGAACACTGGGTTATAACCCCAGGTTGCTGGGAGATCTCTGTTCTTGTCATAGGAAAGCACCATCTCCTCTTAGTTTCTCAAAAACATTTTCTTATGTCAATTCCTGCATCTGTTTCAGCTATAAGTAAACAGTTAAAGGAGCCTAGTATCCAGTAAAATGCTTAGTTAGCCAGAGAACTAAAAAATAAGTTGGGTTTCTCAGAGCTACAGTGGGTATGTTCACATCATTAATGCCCATACTGGCTGTGGGAATAAATTTACTTTTGACAATTGGATTCCTGAAACTCCCTGTAGCTTTCCAGACCACCTAGCATTAATGTCAGTGAATCTGCCACAGTGATCAAGCAGGCCCTGTAGGACAATGGAGAAAGGCTTCTTTCTATTAATGAAGTTGGAGACCTGGTGCAGGTGGCAAGGAATAGGAATATGAGTTCCATCAATTGCCCTGACAGTTTAGGAACCCTATGCTGTCAATGATATACAGGTTTCTCTCCATTTATGCTGTATGTGTACTCCTGGAAAATGGCGCATAACTCAAATTCGCATAAAGGGAGCCCACTTTACAATGTAACAAATAGGGAAATGTTCCAAGACCTTGACTGTACTGACCCCCAGACCCATTTCTACCACTTTTACAAGACAGTTTTGGTACTCCCCAACAGCAGACAGTGCATACAAGCACAAGGTGGTGATGAATGTTACCATAATGGGGATGGCAACTACAAAAACACGTGTTGCAGGCAACAAGTGAGGATCACAGATCCACACAGGAGATTATATTTTGGTGTGCATCATTCCCACAATGCACCGCACAAAGCAGCTGACTGCAGGCTTCAACCACACCGATCACATAAGAGTGAATTTACCTTGACCATAACAAATTTTTGGTATAAAAAGGGTCATTGCATAGGAGCCAATTCACACATACAGAACCAGCATAAAGTGAGGGAAACCTGTACTGAACACTTCAGGTTTTACAACCCCTGTTGCAGCAGCCTAACGATAAATCTACTCATACCAAATGGGCCAGCTACTGACCAGTAGCAATTGAGGATGGTTAGCTTTCAGATGCTTGCTACTTGCTTTTGAATGTTTAAGGAGTTCTTCAAGTTGGTGTGCTACCACTGCAGTTCTGGGTGATTTTTTGCATAGATATCCTTGTCATCCTGGAATTCTGAAGCTACC
This sequence comes from Alligator sinensis, assembly GCF_000455745.1. Classification (NCBI taxonomy): domain Eukaryota; kingdom Metazoa; phylum Chordata; order Crocodylia; family Alligatoridae; genus Alligator; species Alligator sinensis. The sequence continues at coordinate 217,403 of NW_005842705.1, forward strand.
TCTGGTCATGCCATGTCTCCAGCACAAACCTTTCCCACAAGTTGATGCTTCCTGCACGAGCCCAGAAGTGTGTTGAGCTGAGTAAACCTGATGCAAGGAAAGTTTCTTCACAAGAAGCTGGTTGATACTGTTCTCTACCTCCTTTTCCTCGTCCAGCTGCTATGCCCCTAACTGCTGTAAAAACTACTTGGTAGCACAATGGATTAAAAAAGCCAAAGCCATAGGGTGGTAAGTTGTGAAATACTTCTCCACCAGTCTCTTGCAATTGCCAGCACTGAAGCATGGAGCACTGTTTAGCTGGTAACAGAAAATGGCACTGGCTTGCCAAAAGGAAATGGCTTATTGGATGAGGCTTACAGAGCCCAAAAGCACTAACGGAGCTTTTGGAGAATGACTAGGGTTTACTTTTTGGCATGCGGGACATGAAGTGCAGTAATTTGCTATTTCCCATAGTAATGCTGGCCAAAAAAATCTTTCCTGAATGGAAGCTTCTATTTTGTCCCTCCTCAAAAGTCTGCCCATAGGGAGTTCATGAGCTACCTTCAATAGGGCCCTTCGGTATTGCCAAGGTACCAGCAATTGTACTACTTCTCCTTCGGGCCTTCCTCACTTGGCTCTGTATTATAAAGAGATAATTCCTCACCTCAAATCTCAGGGTTGTCTTCATCAGTTCTGGTCGCAGCACCTCCCCATTCTGCCAAGCTAGATGTTCCTGGAATGCAGACTGAAATCCTTCCTCTCGGCTCTGTTCCAATTGGAAATGCTCGTCCTCCCACAAGATGGCAACATCCACCTCCCGTTCTACTTCATCCTCTGATGGAGATTGTTCAGCGTTGCCGGCGAAAGCCCTCAACCATACGATCATCCTCAAGCACAGCCTCAGCCTCTGATACCTTACATCTTTGGATTCTTACTTCTAGTGGCCTCCAGCTGGGGCCTTCTTCTGCCTCTGACTCCTCTTCAGAGGCTTTCCCTCCAGCCTGAACGTGGCAGCGATGTGGGGCTCCTCTAATCTCCCTCACCCATCTCGAATTATGCCTTGCAGCTTCCTCTTTCTGTTTCTCATGGGCTATCACCATCAATAACCCCATCCAGTCACATCCTAGCATCATCGGATAGGGTAAGTCCTCAGCTACCCTGACTAGCATCCGGTGGGTAGTCTCACCTACTTGCAAAATGACCCACACTCTATCATGTCTTTGGGACTCCCCACACCAGCATCGAGCGATTATCTGATCTGCTACTTCCCTCTCTCTTCCTGGTAACACATCTCTGCACTATTGTGTGCAATGAGCCTGAGTCCAGCATAGCATGTATCTTCCAGTCCCCCAAGCCTCATGTCCACTGTCAGTGCAGGCTGCTCCTCTCCCGGCTCAGGATGAACCCTGGCCCTGTAACCACAAATCCCCTCCTGGGGTGCTTGTTTCATAGATTTATTGATTCATATATTGTAGAGTCGGAAGGGACCACAATGGATCATTGTGTCCAACCCCCTGCACCTGGCAGGAAAGAGGACTGAGGTCATATGACGCTAGCCAGATGAATATCTAGCCTCTTCTTGAAGACCTCCAAGCTAGGTGATAGCACCACCTCTCTTGGAAGCCCATTCCAGATCCTGGCTACCCTTACTGTGAAAATTTTCTTCCTAATATCTAACCTAAATCCACTCTCAACTAGTTTACACCCGTTACTCCTAGTCACTCCCTGGGGCACCTTAGTAAACAGCGCTTCCCTTATTCCCCATTGACCTCCCCTAATAAATTTATAGGTGGCCACAAGATCTCCCCTCAGCCGTCTCTTGTGAAGGCTGAAGAGATTCAGCTCTCTCAACCTCCCCCCATAGGGTCTATCATGAAGGCCACTAATCATGAGAGTGGCCCTCCTCTGGACCCTCTCCAGATTCCCAGCGTCCCTCTTGAAATGTGGTGCCCAAAACTGGACGCAGTACTCCAACTGCGGCCTGACCAGTGCCGCACAGAGGGGAAGCATCACCTCCTTTGATCTATTAGTCATGCACCTGCTAATGCACGACAAGGTGCGATTAGCTTTGTTGATGTACTCGTTACACTGCTGGCTCATGTTCATCTTGGAGTCAATTATGTTGTTGTGGTTGTATGCCTCCCACCATCCTCTCTAACAACACCTGTTGTCTTTCTGTTTGTTCCTGCAGACCTTGGACTACTTGGTGCAGCACTCCCAATGCTTGTTGCTGTGCCTCCAGAACTGAGGCTAGCATCTGCACAGGCTTTCCTGACTTCTTTTTGGACTCAAGGGTTCTTTCTTTCATTCAGGCAAGCCACCATCTTAGGGTACGCAGCATAGGAAGATTCCTGGCCAATGCACCAATGTAACAGGTTGCCATCCCCGGAAATACTCTAGCAGCCTGTGAGGGGCACCCTTGAAATCCTTTGATACTTCCCTCCTGTCTCTGGGCTTGCAGCCTGCTTTACTCATCTTCCACGTCTTGATGTAAATATTGTTTAGTTGTTCCTACAAGTGAGAGACTGCTCATTGTATGCTCTGATGACTAGGGCTGTCCTTGCATGCTCTGACCATCCCTACATGTACCCCATGCCTCGCAGATATTGTAAGTTTGATGTCCCTTTCCTGAGGTTTCAGCCTCTTCAGCCTCTGCCTTCCATCACTGTAGCTGGGTCTACCAGCCTAGGCCCACTGGTTAGGACCTGACTTCAAGGCCCTAGCTCCACAATCCACTCTGGGCTCCTGGCCCTTTTGCACTAGGGCACCAGGCTCACCAATCCCTTAACACTGTGCCCCTGTGGCTCTGCGGTTGTTGGGGCTTCAGCCTTCCCTGACTTTGCCCCTTTTTCTCTAAGTAGGTGTCCCAGCCTTGGCCCACTAGGTAGGACCTGACATTGGGGCTCTAGCTCATCACTCCACTCTGGGCTCTGTGCCCTGTATAGTTTCCCCTGCTATGCCCCAGGGCTCTCTAGCCCTACAGTGGCACCCCGTGGATGCTAATGAGGCCTTCTCCTCCCTTACAGCCTCAACCACAAACCACTGTAATTCCAATCAAACACAAATAGTAAACCCCTGGGCTATAACCAAGATAAAGTTAAGGATGGCAGTTTGCTAGCTTACGTTTTCCATGGCTCTGTGCTTCTGCTTCCCACCATCTGTTGTGCTCCTTCTTGTGGGGCTGACGCATCTTTTCTGGGAATCATCAGGAGTCCACCCTCTCTGTAGCCAAGCCTCTTTTGGCTAGCTCAGCCCAGGGTTTTTTATAGTTCTGGCCTGCCCCCTTCCAGTCACCTGAGCAGCTGGCAGGGCCAGCTTTTAACCCCTACGTACCAGCAGGCTGTGCCCGTAAAGTTCTGGTCTTGAAGGGGCCAGCTTACTTTCTAGTAACAGGGCTAGGGTTCCCTGTTACAAGACTAGTCCACATTTTGTGTAGACTAAATTTCAAGTAGGTAATATCTCTTTACATCTCTAGCAGGTCATAGAACTTCAAGGATCCTTTAATCCAATCGGTGGCAGAAATGAATCCTATTTTGCCCAGGTACTATTTGTAAAACCATCCCAGACAAATGCTTATCCAGCTTCTTGAAACTTCCACCAAATGAGGTTCCAGAATTTTTCTGGATAGTCTTTCAAATATTTGAAAACTGCTATTGTGCCCCCACTTCTTAATCTCTTTTTCTCCAAACGAATATACCTAGTCAGAGACAATCCTAGCAGGGTGCAGGGCCCAGGGCAAATCAGCTTGTGTGGGGCACAGACATGAAGAAGCTGGTGGGAGCAGAGGTGGGGGAATGGGGGAGGGTGGCGAGTGGCTGGACACGAAGCCAGTGGCAGTGGTGCAGAGTCACCAGCACTAGGTGGGCCCTGCAGGAGGGGCTATGGCTGCTCCCGCCAGCTCCACAGGGTCCCCCAAAGCAAGGGGCCTGGGGTATTTGCCCCGATACACTACCCCCTAGAGATGGCCCTGTACATAGTTCTCCCAACCTTTCCTCATACACCTTGCATCCTAACTCCTTTATCGTTATTGCTTGTCTCTTGATCCTGTCCAGTTTCTCCACATCTTTCTTAAAATGCAGAAACCAAAAGTGCATGCAGTACTCCAGCTACAGACTAAGCAATGCCGAGTGGTATCATCTCCCGTGTCTTACATACAATACTCCTCCTGTTAGTGCTATCCAAAACTGCATTTGCTGCATTTGTCATCATATTGTTGACTCATGTTGAGTCTGTTATCTACCAAACTCCTCTGGAATTCTTCTCAGCAGTGCTACTGCCTAGAGAGCTGTCTCCCATGCTATTTAATGTGAAGTAGGTATTTCTAGAAATCTAAGCATATTCAGGCCATATGTATTAGGCCTGTGCAAAGCAGCTAGTATTCACTTCGGATTTGGGCCAATTTGGGGGACAGTGATTCAATTCAGTGATTCAAATCACTGTCCTGAATTGATTCAGCTGGCGCAGAATCACCGTATCTCCAAATCAAACAGGCCCCAACTCCCACCTGCTCTCCCAGCCCCATCAAAGGCTGCCCCACCCGGCCCCAGAGTCCCAGCTCTTAAAAAAAAAAAAAAAGCCCCACACTTCCACACTTACCAACCTCCACTGCCTCCAACTGGCATACTATGAGTCCCCATCTCCCACTCGCTCGCCCAGCCCTAGCGTCCTGGCTCTTCAACTCTTCAAAAAAAAAAAAAAAAAAAAAAAAAGCTCCACACTCATGGGCTCCTGCCAGGTGGGGGGAGCGATCCCCGCTGCCCCTCACTGCCCCATGCTGTGTGGGGGGGCTCTGTCATGATCCCCCAGAAGTCCGAGTGGCCACTGCTCTTTTTTTTTTTAAGAGTCAGGATGCTGGAGATGGGGCTGGGGCCAGGCAGGGCAGCCATTGACAGGTCTGAGAGAGTGGGTGGGAGTTGGGGGTTGCCCAGGGAGCTGGGGGAGCAGGCAGGGGATAGGGCCTGGCGGGGGTCCCCCCATGGTCCCCTCCCCCGTCCTCCAGGCCCCCGCCACTTACCATCAGGGAGTCCAGGTGCAGCTCCCTGTGGCAGTGAGTGGGGGTGCCCGAATTTCTGAATATCTCCGAAGCTCTCCGAATCTTTTCTGACTCGATTTGGAGAGCTTCGAATCTCTTTGGACCTTTTTATTGGTCTCCTGATTCAATTTGGATTCGGAGATTTGGCCACCAAATCAGCCTGAATCTCCTCTAAACTGAATCAGCACCCAGAGCTTCATACAACCCTAATGTCTATATTAGGGAGTGTTTTCTTGTATAGCTCTTCCATTTTAAGTATTTACTGGTAAACCCTTCTAGGGGGAACACAACTTATATTGGCAAAACAGTTCTTTTGCTGGGATAGCTATACCAGTTTTCCAAATTTAAGGAACCTCTTTTAGAAAGAGGACTTTTTTGTTGGTATAGCTGCATCTGCAAGGGAGTTTTTGCTGATGCTACCTAAGGCTGTTATTTTTTCAGGGTCCTAATCAGTACAGCCAAATGTTTAAGGGTGGGCCAGACTTCAGGCCCATCTGAATGTTTAGGCAGACAACTGCTGGACCTTCTTAACTAACCACCTTCTTGATACCTCCCTCAACACTTTTATTATATCAGTACTTTCCTTGTTATTGCATTACATTAGAAAAATAGGTGTATTTGCATATGTTGTCACATGGATTGATGCCTGAGTATGATGAGACATGCAGATTTGTTAAAGGGTGACTGCATTTGCAGTGCAGGTGTTTGTGTGATGTGAGCACAATATGATATATACAGGTATACAATTGTGCCAACAGTAATCTTCGGTGCATCCATACGTGCTGCAGTAGGTTGGAATACATACTTATTCTGATGCATATATGTGACATGTAGACATTAACGTACAAGGCAGTCCACAAATAGGTGCATGTACGATGGGATTCATAGAGTGCAAGTGAACAATATGTAGGTATGTTTGCAATACAATTCATTTGAGGGTATATGAATGATGTCATATGTGTGGGAGAATGGGGAAAATGTCTTCAGATGCCATATGATGCTCTGATATGTACACAGAATCATAGAGAAGTAGGGCTGGAAGGGACCTTAGGTATGTGTGACATTTGCTGTGTTCATCATTTGTGGTGTGTGTACTAATATATCACACAATGCTTAAGTGTGTGTGAGTAGTGTTGGAATGATGTAGCCATAATGGTCCAGGAACTATGCAAGGCAAGAATTTTTGTGGGTAATATCTTTTATTGTATGGTTGGGATAGACTTAGAAACATTTTTAAATGTGACACATTCCTTATCACGTCTGAAGGAAGAAGCAAGCACAGTGATGATTAAAAACAGTGTGGAGGTCTGTGACACTGCAGAAAAGAGTAGGGGACAAAAAATTAACAGAAGAAAATATAGGTTGATTGGTGAGAGATCAAGGTCTTTTAAAAGGGAAGAAGGTTATCATCATCTGCAGTGTGAACTTAGGTATTTTCAACTCAGGTATAACATGCCATAAAGTCAGCATCAGTTTCCAGTCAGTTTATAAATCTTTTGTGTGAGTACATGCTAGATTATGCAGCATGGTGCATACATATATATATATATATATGATGCCTAAAAGGAAGTATGTATTTATGACTAGTAACAACAAACTGAACTAGCAATCCTGTGCTTCAAAGAACACTCTTACCTATTAAGCCCCAGTGACTTTGTACTGGACTAGGCAGAGACCAGGGTGGGTGAGTTCTTTTCAGTAGGGAGCTCATAAAAGCACAGAGAGAAACAGGCCTCATAGCCTTTTACACTATAACTCTGTTGCTCTCTTGCATCCTTTTGAATCTGTGTTCCTTGGAGCATATGAATATTCTGCATAGAGTAGAAACCCTTGTCAGCCGGTAGAATACTGACAGTGCCCATTGTTGGCTTCCCCAGGGAGTTCATGCAAAGCACTTTGGAAGTACAACAAACCACAGGATCCTTACATGCTTCTAAACAAGACTGAATTAGAAAAAGGTTTCAAATTGAAAACATAATTTTCAATTAATGTCTGTTCAGTGGGAATGGGAACGGGGAGGAGGAAAGCTGGCAAGAGAGATAAGGTGGATTTAGTTAACATGCTTTGTAGTGCTTGCTGCTACTGCACTGTGAGTAAGCACTCACTGTACTGAAATGTGATGATGTTCCCTTGGTTGCTGTATGATTTACTTCAGAGGTGTCAAATTCAACCTGCTCTGTAGGCAATCCGGGTGAGTGGCACAGGGCCAGTCCACAGGTCAGATCAAGTCCACAGGCTCCCTTGCCCCCATACCCCACATACCAGCTCCAGTGCATGTAATGCCTACTCTGGGACCTTCATTGCATATGGCGCTCACCTTGGCCAGTCTGGTATATGTACTGCCCTCCCCTCCCCTCTGTAGTAGTAAGGGTTAACTCCCTTACTAAAGAGTGAAGTCTCCACAGGAAGTGGTTGGTCAACCATTAGGGGTCAGGGGTTAGTTGTTACAATAAAGGCTTAATGAGAACAAGGAGTCTCCCTACCTCTTCCTAAGATTCAGAATAACACGTGGTGTCAGTAATGGTGAATCCTGCCACCAACAGGAAATCAAACAGGTGATTCCCAACTGATGGATCTGACTCTAGCAGCAGCTGGATCCAGCGCAGAGCAGAGCCAGGCACCTCTACCTGCAGCAGAGCCCAGTACAGTGCTGAGGCTGGCTACAGAGACTGTGCAGGCACTCAAAGTGGCACAATCAGAACAGTTTGATTTCCAATCCCCTGGAAAGTGGTCTTAATGGATCAGGTGTTTTAATCACTTGAGGTAAGTGTTGGGTCTGGACAAACGGTCGGAAACTTACCAAGTGAGTACTCTTCTCTACTCTATGGGAGATCGGGTGGATGAAATTCTGCTGTCACTGCCTCTTATAAATGCAGAGAAAAAGCAATACGCTGCAGTGATAAAAGCATTAACTGATCATTTTCTGGAGCTGTGTTTAAGCAGTTTGCAGCCCAGTATGACTTTCAACATGTCACCAGCAGTCCACGTTTCTGTGCGGGCCGGGAGCGCCCCGAGCCCTTTTTCGCGCTGCACGCGGGCTGTGGCCAGCAGCCCAGGCACGCGGGGGCGGAGAGGGAAGGCCTTCGCTCTGGAATTAGGCACGGACGCGTATCGGTAGTTTAAAAGATTGTTTACTTACACCGAGATGGCAGTGGTGTAGGCTGGAAAGCTTGATTAAGTTGCAGTTACAGACAGACACAACACAGACGGTCTCGTGGAGGTTGCTAGGCTCCACGGTGCAGAGCTCCGGATGCTCTGGGTGAACAGGCCACCAATGTAGAAATCGTAAATACGTCTTATATTAGTCGCGCTCGAAGACGGGAAGAGGTGGGCGGTGGATCAGGCCGCCACGCTCCTCTGGATCTCACACAGGGTTTCTGTTCCCCTGCCGTGTACCCAGAGTCCCCACGAGATGGATGTGGAGTCCTCTTCCCGGTGGCGGGAACTCTTTTGCACCGTGCATTCCTCTTGCAACTCGAGCAATGCACTCTGCAAAAGAAGCTGCAGAAAAGGTGGGAAACTGGTCCCTGCACCGGAGTTTCCTCTTGCTACAGGAAACTCTCCCGTGCAACGCTCTGCAACTTAACGTGGATAATTCTGATGCCGAAGCACACACACACAATCATGCCTTTTGGTCATGACAGTTTCCTCCATAGTAATGGAGAAGCATAACATGTGGTGTGGACTGTGAAGAATTTGCTCCAGAAGAATGAATCTCTCTATAAGGCACTTTTGATCTACCACTCAGTGCCATTGGAGCATGGGTAGAGTTCAGCTGAGTTGTCGACTCCGTACAACCCTCCCAAGTATGATCAATGACTTGGTTCCAAAACGTGTTGATCCACAGGAATTTCGTTAGAAAGACAAACAAATAAAGGACTGTAAGAGACCAAACTATGACACCAGGCATGCTTCAAGACATGTACCTGCTCTTTCACCGCTGCAAGAAGTTTGGATACCAGATCCAGGGGTCCAAGGCACCATTTAGGCTAGGGCAAATACCCCTTGTTTGTACTGGGTGGAGATGCCTACTGGTCTCCTCCGTAGGAATCAAGAACATCCATGTCAACTTCCACCTGTTTACCACACTAAGTCTGGATGTGCCTCAGTTCCACCAAAGAGATTAGACCTGTGAATTAGTCTGGTCTAAATGACTAGATTTACTAATATTTCTGCTTTGTTTAGGTTCCTCTTGTAACTAAGTGTTGTTACCTGTCAGCTCTGTCTTCCTGAAGGAGGCCTGGCAAGAAACCGAGCCAGAGGGGGTATGGGCAACAGTTGAACAATGGTTAAGGGTTCATCACAATGTCCAGCCTGTTGGAGCCCTGACGACAAATGCTGTCATAGTTTTCCCAGGATGACTGGTGGGAGTCCTTCCCACAAAGTTTATGAGCACTCCAAGTAATCAATCCCTTTAAGTAAGATCTGGATGTCATGCTAAACTGAGGCTTATTCACAACAGGTAAAATACAAAACCTTGATGCTGCAAGCATAGCTAAGCCATCTGAGAAGAAACAATGTGGTATCTCATCCAGTATATCTTCTATTCATAAGAATTTGAAGCTGGCTCCTAAGTGTCTGGTTACTCCTTAAAACCTTATGTTTTTCCTGGTTGTTAACCAGTTTCTTGATATGTTCCAAACCAGATAACCCCTTGTCAATAGAAAAGATTATTATTTACACAATTAAAAGAATGCTTTGAAGAGACTGGACTAAGGGTATAAAAAGCTGTAAAAGCAGCAAACAGCGTGCTTCAAGAGGGAAAAATCTGTCTGACACCATCCACTGTTGTTCTCGAGAAGCTGGAAGAAACAGATCATCTCTTTCCATCGTCTGTTTAACCTTCAACGATGGTGCTAAGAACTTTACCTGTCAGCAAACAAACCGAGTGCTTTGGAAAGGTAAGATCCCAGCTCTGACTCTCTCTCTTTCTCTTTTTTCTCTCTAGGCATAGATTTCTGAACCTAAATTGTATTAGTTAAGCTTAAGCTAGGTTTCCCGACTACTCAATGAAACCAGGGTAATATTTTAATTGTTTTTGTTTGTTTTCCCTTGCATGTCTATTACTACTAGTACCATTATAAATGTCATATACTTAGCAATAAATAACTTTTATAGTCAAACTGGTGGTAACTGGGTATATTTTTCCTTCTCTACTTCCCCTTCCCCACTTGCTCTGCAGCAACGCTTCTTTTACCTAAGCTAAAGATCCCTGTGAACCCTAAAAATACGGTGGGGTTTGCTCATCAAGAGGCTATCACTACTAGGACAGTTAGGCCAAATATTGGGACGTGCTGAGTTTAAGACACGTAAGGGCATCAGCTTGTATGGGCTGGTTGACCCAGTTTGGGTCAGATGTGCCCTAATTAACTGAATGCTGGCCCATGAGGGTGTCAGCTGGACACCCAGCTGGATTCAGAGGCATTCTGTTTACCTGTGTGCTTGTGCTGACTGCATTTTATTGTTACCTTAATTAACTGATTCCTGACATATGAGGGTGTCAGCCTGTCCATGCTGATCAACCCAACTTGGTCAGGTGTGTCACGTTAATCTGTGTGTGTTGGTATGTATGTGACTGATATGGTGGCTGGAGGAACCCAGCTCCATTGAACTGAGTCCTGCAAGATAGCTGCATTAGGGGTGAGGACTTGTAGAAGGGAGAGATACAGCTCCATATAGAAACACCAGTACACAAGCAGCATATTGATATAATTATAAAAACCCTAGAAATGTATCCCTAATAAATAAGCGCACCCCAAAGTGATGGGCAAATCTGGTAATGCTCTGCTTTGGGAACAATCAGCTCTCAGCAGCTGCTTCTAGCCTGGGTTCATATGCCATGATTATTTATTGCTTACAGTGCATGTAATAATGCATCTACACTCTACCATGAGAAGCTTTGGATGAGAGACTATGCTTCCCTTATGAGAATGCAGACACAAATATTGGCCACTGGCAAGAAAACACCAAAAGTTAAAATGCTTGCAATGCACTTGCTATAGAAATGCACAATGCAAACTGTTTCCTCATTAGTCTTATCAGTCCCAGTGAGCCACTCCAGCTAATCCTCTTCCCATGCCATTGAGTTCAGGCCTTAGAGGAGCCATTTCCAGTGGAAATGGATTATTTATACACAACTTGAAAAGCCAGAAGGCAAAATTAAAGGCTTGAGCAGCAAACTAAACAGAAGTTTCTGTTTCTGGGAAAGATGTGGATTTCTCAAAACTCTGCATGACAGATGAATGCAATTGATTTCCCATACAAGCAGGAACTAAGGATCTATTTTATTCTCCCTTCCCTCCATTGATTAATCTTTCCTGGAACCAAGAATAAATGCAGTCTAACATCATATTAAGTATGTTTCAGGTGATGTATAAAATAGGTCTTAATTACTCAAAACCCTGTGGCACTTTTTGAGAGCTGCCAACATGCAGATCAAATCACAGTTCATATAATTAGGTTTTACCTTTTTAAAACAAGAGATAGATCGAAAATAAATTTGACACTTTTCCCCAACCTGTACTGAGCGCAAGTGTGGAATGAGGTCTGAAACCAGACCCTTATGGTTCTACTAAAAACTCATAGATTTCATAGACTTCATTGATTTCATTGACATTAGGGCTGGAAGGGACCTTGTAAGATAATCGGGTCCAGCCCCCTGCCCCCTGCCCAAGGATCAAAGGATCCCAGCAAGATAAGCATCCAAATGTTTCTTAAAAGTGTCCTGAGTAAATGCTTGCACCACCTCTGGGTGGGGAGTCTGTTCCAGGCCTTGGAGGCTTGGACAGTGAAGAAGTTTTTTCTTATGTCCAGCCTAAAACAGTCTTGCAGGAGTTTGTGACCGTTGGACCTTGTCATCTCTTGGGGTCCTCTGGTGAAGAAGCCTTCCCCTATATCCTGATGCACACCCCTTATATACTTATAGGCTGCCATCAAGTCACCCCTGAACCTGCGCTTCTCCAGGCTGAAGAGCCCCATAGCTCTCAGCCTTTCCTCATAAGGCCTGTTGTCTTACCCTCTGATCATGCGTGTAGCTCTCCTCTGGACTCTTTTAAGCTTCTTCATATCATTCTTGAATTGTGGAGTCCAGAATTGGATGCAGTACTCCAGCTGTGGCCTCACCAAGGCCGAGTACAGCATGAGGATGATATCCTGGGTCTTGCTCAAGATGCATTGGTAGATGCAAATCAGACTTTTGTTCGCTTTGCTGGCTGTGGTATCGCATTGGTGGCTTATGTTCATCTTGTGGTCAGGACCCCCAAGTCTCTTCCGGTCGCGATTGCATTGCTGAGCCTATACGTGTGATGTGAGGTTTTTTTTCCCTTGAGGTAGAGCACTTTGCATTTCTCCATATTGAATGCCATCAGGTTTTCATCTGCCCACCTTGCAAGCCTATCGAGGTTGGCCTGGATCACCAACCTATCCTCAAGTGTGGAGACTTCCCCAAAGTTTGGTGTTATTAGCAAACTTAGCCAGTACGTTTCTGACACCAGAGTCCAGATCATTTATAAAGACATGAAAGAGTACAGGTCCCAGAACAGAGCGTTGGGGGACACCACTAGTCACCAAGTGCCATGTTGATTTGGTTCTGTCAACTACCACTCTCTGGGTCCGACCTTGGGTCAGTTCCCCAGCCATGGGACTGCGGAGTAGCTGAGGCCTCAGTTGCCCAAATTTTCCATGAGGACATCATGGGACACCAGGTCAAAGGCTTTTTTAAATTCCAGATATATGACATCAACCTCTTCCCTTTTGTCCAGGTGATACCTCACCTGGTCATAGAAGGAAATGAGATTGGTCAGGCAAGACCTACTTGCAACAAACCCATGTTGGCTATCCCTCAGGGTGTTGCCTTCTGTTAGCCTGTCAAGAACAGTTTTTTTGATAATTTTCCCAAGATTTTCTCAGGGATTGAGGTCAGACTGATTGGCCTGTAGTTTCCTGGGTCTTCTTTCCTCCCTTTCTTGAAGATAGGCACCACTCTTGTAGTTGGAACAGCACCAACTTCCAAGGAACAACTTTCAAGGGACAATCTCTGAGGCAGTCTCAGGTCCTCCTCAGACCTCTGCAATTGGAAGTAGTTCACATTAGTTTTGGTTCTGTTTACTGTAGCTGCGTTCATGAAGCACTGTAGGGCACTAAACATCTCTGTCCTCCATAGGGCCACATCAACATGGCAATGAAATTCTATTGAAAGGCAGAGCTAAAATGTGCCTGAATGCAGCACCACATGAATATGTGCTGACCATTGCTATTTTCTGAACCCAGAAGCAATATGGTCACATCCAAGTGGTGCCAAGCCATGTTGTTTTGTACCCTGAGCAGATGCATCCAGATGCATAGGCGGTTAGGATCTGGAACCAACTTCCAAGGGAAGTGGTGCTCGCTCCTACCTGGAGGGGTCTTTAAAAGGAGGCTGGATAGCCACCTAGCTGGGTTCATTTGATTCCAGAATTCACTCCTGTCCATGGCAGGGGGTCAGACTTGATTATCTGCTCAGGTTCCTTCTGATTCTAACAACTATGCTGTCTTGCGCCACGAGAATATTTGGGGTGGAAGGGGAAGGTCAGCTGATCGGGGGCTTTTTTCAAATTCAGGACAAAAATCTCCCTATTGAGGATCTTCAGGTATACCAAGACAGAACACTGAAATCCAGAACTGTCCTGGAAAATTCAGGGAGGTTGGTTGCTTCATTTCTAAATATCTTGTGTGTTTTTCTCTGTACTGTTGAATATCTGCAGTGTTCTCCCAAGAGGTTGCTGCAATTCATTGGTAAGTAATAGGATTTATGAAAGGGATTATATGACATAGTTGCCCAAGTTACCAGGGGACCGCAGTGATTCAGGAAGTCCTTTCTAGTCTTATAGTCCTGTGTTCTATGATTGCTGTATACAGTCTGAAAATTGTGTTAAGATTGTTAGCATGAAAAATGCCACATTAATCTGGATTATTATTGCTTTATCCCTTTGGATCCTGCAAATACAGAATATTTTTGTTTTTGAAGTTTGATTTTTCCATTGCCTTGCAGTTTGCACTGTTATGTACACCAGTCCAACAAGGACATAAAATATTAGCAGGTCAGAGTGGTAAGATGCCCTGCTTCTTTTTTGTCTGCAATAAACAGGGGGTTGTGGTATTCTAGGTAAAAGTTTATGCTTGCAGCAGAGGAATATGCCACCTGTAAACTCTTATGCAGCAAAGAGCCCTCTCTTCAGGAGATGTACGTAGTAATTAAAAAAATCAAGGAAAGGAAACCAGCAATCTAGGGCAAAAATAACTTCCTGGAGTGAGCCCTTTGGTATCAGTGTAGCTGACTGTGGGATTTGGCTAACAATCTGGATGCAAAACACTCCTGGTTGTGAATTCACTGTGTCAGCAACATTATTCCCTTCAAGGTTAAAACTGCCTCACACATTTTCCATAAGGAATTAGCTGCTCTTAAAAGTACTTTACAATGATCATAGTCTAACCACTATTCTGAAACAGCACACTCTTGTATAAACTTGTATAAAAAACTTGTATAAACTCTTGTAGTACTTATATAAACAAGTACTAAATGACTGTGCAGTAACTGGAGTTACTGCACATCAGCGTCAACAAATGGCTTATAGGTGATGCTGACTGCGCAGTAGCTCATTACTACTTCAAAGTAGTGTCGTGTCACACTTCCTGCCATGCAACGCTACTGCACAGTAGTAATGAGCTACTGCGCAGTCAGTGTCTCATGTAGAAGTGGCTTCTGGCTCCTAAGAACAAGTGTTTACTATAAGGGCAGGCAGAAAGCAGGGCACAGATATAGCACCAGTGGCCCAATCAAATTCACATTGAACCTGGGACTGAGTATAAATGACTCCTCAGCTCCTTTATTGGCCTCAGCAGGGTAGAGGAAGTTAGTCTGGATATTTTATTATAATAAATGAATAGGAAATTGAGCTCCTTAATTAATAACCAGAAAAGAAAGAAGCAGATCTACTGCCAAAACCCTTGGGCCATTTCAAGGAGAGTGTGAGAGTCAGAGTGAGCTAGAAGAAGAAAAGAAAGTCAGCTTCCTGACATACATCCTTCTTAATTCATAACGTGTGTCTGTGTATGTGGGGGAAGAACGTGTTTCCCAGTATAGGCACAGCCCAGGAGCCATCCCAGGGAGGTGATGATAATGTAATAGCCATCATTATGATGATGATGATCAACCTTTGTCTTTCTCTAGTTACTTTCTTTGGAGGCTTGCAAAGCAATTGACAACTGTTAATTTACCCTTTGCAGCCTACCTGGCAGCTTTTAAACCATGTAGCCTCCTTTTTTAACGTGGGAAAGTGAGGCACACTAATGGGTCAAGTGCTGCTGAAAACAATGACCTGGCATCCTCCTTTTGCTTCCTCATGAGAGAAAGAGCTGTAACCTTGGTTTCTCATAAATGTATAAACAATTGTATATGTTTTTGCTGGAGGACAGAGATATACATTAAGAGGTCTCACATATGTACTAGGTTGAAAGGATGGGGGTTTGCTAGATTTTTAAGAAATGCAATCCTTCTACCTTCTATTGTTGGCAGTAACAATATTAACATTACAAAACAAAACCACATCAGAACCTCACTTAGGAAAGCTAAATCCCCCTGCCCCGTCACTGGGGACCCTGTGTGCACTGTCAGTTCAGAATCTAGCACATAAGGTACAGATAGAGAGAGCCTCAGCACAGCATGACAGGATGTGGTATAGACATACCCTAAACCTAAAACTGCCTTGCCCTGCTGTTCTGTTGCCTCCCCCATCATTTCACTGCTGTCTACTCTCCCAAGTGACCACCATCTTGATTCTCCACCATTGTCTTTATTATGTCTTCTCTTGCTTTCTGCCTATCTGGCTCAGTCACCACCATCTAGTTCAGCTTTTAATGGCTGCTGCTCTAGGACTACTGGGTGAAGGCCACCTTCCTACTGTTGTTTCACCAACTCTAATGTTGTTCTGTCTTCACCCATAATGCTCAGCTGGGACTTCATCACCATAATGCTCAGCTGAGACTTCATCACTAGCTTAGTGATTTTAGCATTCAGTTCACCAGGTAAGAGGAACCACCTTCAGGCACTCTTCTGCATTTTCTCTCACTTCAAAACTGCTCATATATTTATAAAAGGCAGAGCTAATTAGCTTGTGAGCAGCACCTGCAAGATTGTCTCTGCTACTTCTGGTTCAGTAGGTAACACACAGAGATGGCTCTACTTGGGGTGGAAAGGTAGCAGCATAGGCACACACAAACATATCAAAACTGAGTTCCATTAGGTTGTGGTATAGTGTCCTAAAGAAAATGGTGGTAATATTTGGGTTCATTTTAAGCTGGTCTAGACAAAGGCCTGGGGAATGAACTAGAAGGGGCATTCTGCACTTTCTGGCCACAAGTGAGAGTGAATTGGTTGACATTTCAGGCCTTTCTTATTTCTAATTTCTGTGGATTCCAAAGTAAATAATTCCACATTATAACACAGTTGGGACAGACTCATTTGAAAGGTTTTATGCCACCAAGTTGTTTGAATGATGCTAGATTTAGGGCCTGGTCATGCTTCCCTCATTGAGGTGAACAATCCTATTGGTTTAAGTATGACAAGAAAGAGATCTGGTGAGTTCTTATTCATAGTGAGGCTCAGTCACCCATTGCATTACTGTGACACCACCGAAAGGTCCTCCCACTGCAGCAAGCTGTTTTTTCTACAACAGTTTGTTCTGGCTGCCAGTGGCTGACCATAGTTTAGGTTCTTGGTCAACAGATGACTGAATTACTCTGATGGATAATGACATGGGTAATCTGTTGTGGGAATCAGGTCTCTGAGGTAGGAATGAAGGTCCCAGGGCTAATTACCAGATCCAGAGGGAGAAACTGGAGCAGCATCTATACAATATAAGATGGGGTGGTAGAATTCATAGAGTTCATAAATTTTAGGGTCAGAAGGGACCTATTAGATCATTGAGTCCGACCCCCTGCCCTGGGCAGGAAAGAGCGCTGAGGTCAGATGACCCCAGCCAGATGTTTTTCCAGTCTTCTCTTAAATACCTCCAGAATCAGAAGGCCAGAAGCTGAACTACCAAGTCCAGGGGTGTGGGGAGGGGCAAGGTGGAGGAACCCACAGATCAAAAGCCAAACATAAACCCAAACTGGGAGTCGAGAACCAGAACACATATAGGGGCAATTGAAAGCCAAAATCCAAGGAAAATCCAAAAACCAGAGTCAGAACCCAGGAAGACCAGAGAGCTCAAGGGTCAGGAGGCTTGCCACAGCAGACTAAATCAGAACTGTTTACTAGCCTGGAAACCTTCAGCCCCACTGGTGCTAAATGGCCAGGCGGTGCTCCCAGCAGCCAATCAAGATGTTCACTGTTTATAAACTTGGGTAGAATTCATTAACCCAAGGCTTGTTGCAGGTGTGGCTATGGAGGTACTTGGCCTAGGCTGGCTTGCCTGCTCAGAGTCCCTGACAGTACTTGGCGAAGGCTGGCCTGCCTAATTAGAGTCCCTACAGGACAAGATTCTTAGATGGAAGGTCCTTCCTTTTTCTGATGCAAGTCTGTGCTTTAGGCTGCTCCAGATAATCCCACAGTCCAAATGAAACCTGAGGACTAGTATGTGGAAACAAACACCAAGTTTGCAGTCATTGTTACTGGCCCTCATTTTGTTCCCTGTGCTCTCTGTTACCAATTAACAGAAAACTTTTACAGTGTGTGGAACTGCAATTAGATCCATTAATAAAACCCTCATTTGCTACTGAGGTGAAATGCTGCAATAATTAGTTTTGATATATAAATACAATTTCCAGATGCAATTTGTTCCTGAAACCTGTGTTCTTCTTTCAGTTCATGGTGTTTTACTATTTCATTGATGTGTGAGGAGAAATGGCTTCTAACATTTATGTTCCCTTGGCTTGAGGACCCTCTATGCCAATAAATTAAAAAGAAAATAGAATTAATGGCTAATCTAATAAGTAATGATCGTAGTGACAATAGGAATAGATGAAGAAGAAATGTATAACTCCACAGTGACACATCCTGATCTATCCAAAAAGTGGCAAGGAAACAACCGATCACTGAAACACTGAGGGAACATCATGAGAAGCCACAGCTGACTGAGATGACCTGCTCAGCAGGTAATGCTTTTTCTTTACTGACCAGTGCCATGGTTCAGTGGGATCTCATAACTTCCTTAATTAGTGAGGTTAGTCTTTTAAATATCAAAATACCTAAGCTATTTCCTACTACTGGAAAATACACTGTGAGTTATGTAGGTGGAGTTTAGACTAGATGGAGTGAAGCAAGCTGAGGAACTTGTGAAACTCCTTAAATATTTGTATGTTTAAATGAAACAATCTCTTGACTCAAGCCATAACCATTCCAGTGGGGAAAGACAATCTTGAGGCCAAGGTGTGGGATGGTGACATAGGTCTACCTGGGTCTTCTTTTCAGCTTTTTAGAGTTTTGGGGGTGATATTGGCCCACTGCTTTAGAGCCGAGGGAACCTCCATTTTTGCTGGGGCAATTCCTTAAAACTGAAGTCACAGGTTAAATCCTTGTTTTGCAGCAGCATCTAGACATGCGTCTGTTCTAAGCTAGAGGCCTGACATTTATAGCCACTAAACAGATTCTTTTTTTTAATATGGGAACAATAATTCTTATCTATTTCATGATTATGTTGGAAAGCTTGATAAATGACTATTTGCAAAATCATATTGAAAGCCAAGGCTAGGAAATGATACACCAAGAAAAAAACATTCTATTTTTAGTGTCTAGATAGTAGACAGGACGCATCCAGATGATAGGGTGCATCCAGATGAGCATGCATGTGCCTGTTGCAGCATCTCAAAGCAGTTTGAGATGTTGTAAGAAACAAACCCCAGACCCCCAAACCAGCCCCACAAACCCCCCACCCACAAACCCCACACTATTCCAAACTCCTGCACAAGCCCCATATGCCCCACAAACCTCACCCCCCACAAACCCTACACCTAGCCATAAACCCTCTACTGGGGGGGGCAGGCAGGGGCTGTGGGTTAGGAGTAAAGGGCACTGATGGGGGTTGTGGGTTGAGTGTGAGGGGCAAGGGCAGGGGCAGGGCACTGGGTTATCAGTGCTGCTCAGTGTCCACATCCTGGTGAACGAAGGGGCAGGGTCAGTTCTGATTTTTCTATGATAAAAAAACCAAAAACAAACACCGAAGTTTATAGATATTTAGAATTTGTTTATTATGATGATAGAGGCACTGGTAGGCTTCCAAATTACTATTCCAAATTACCATTATAAAATGGTAAATATATCAATAAATATTGTGCAACTGATCTCTCTATATATGGTGGTGTTTCATTTTCACCAAGGAAGAATACAGTTTTTGGGTATTTTAATGAGAAAATGTGGGTTTTTTGATCAGAAATGTGCAATTTTTAAACAGGAAACACCAGGATCTATTCTGGTAAGACAAGTAGGGAGTCCTGAGCAGAGGAGCCTGCCCAGGGCCAGCACCAGGGACTCAGCTGGAGGGCACACAGGGTGGCTGATCTGGCTATTTGGGGCCAGGAGGACATGCCTTGACAGTTCAAAGAGGGCCACTGCAATAGCACATCTTATAGGTGATAACTGCCCAGATGGCAGGGTGGGGGCACCAGAAGACATGACAGTAGTGCTGCCCAGACACCAACTGTTCAGACATGACCCACTGGCAGCTGGCCCAGAAGTGCATGAGGCTCTGTTACAGTGCCCGTACCACAGACCAGGTGACCGTACAGTCCCTGTCTGGGTCTGGCAGGCGTGCAGCCATGAGGCCGCATATCCAAGGGGCCACATACTGTTGCAGGTGGCAGCAGGTCACAGTCAGGCAGCAGGCTCACTGCCACACTGCTGCAGTGGGTAATGGGGGTTCAGGGGCCACTCTAGGTTAGGGCTGCTTCAGCTGTCCAAGGGGCTAGTGTCCCCAGATACCAACTGGTTGGGCCTCAGAAGCTCCTGAGGGCAAGTAGCCCTGAGCTGTTTGTCAGGGCAGCTTTTTATACTGCCAGAGCCAGCACAGGTGCTGGCCCCAGGCTCTAGCTCCCACTGGCTGAAGATCCGGCAGGGTCAGTTTGCCCCAAGTGGCATAATTTGCGCCGCACCAAAATGCATGTTCAGGCATGTGTGCTGAGGCACAAATCTCTGGCACAAATTTATGCCACTGATATTTGAGCTGCTGCAAGTGCACGTGCCTGTATGTGTGGACGTGCCCATAATGGGCACTCTGTAAATGTATAGGAACTACAAACAGACTAAAAACCAGACAGATATTGAGGACCACAGCCAAGGCACTGACTACCCTCAACTCCTGTGCAATTGAGTGCGTTTATAGCAGTGTTTCTCAACAAGTGTGCTGCAGCACCCCAGTTTGCCATGAGCCCCCCTTAAGGGTGCTGTCATAAAAGTGCTGCTGCTGCAGTGGCTGCCAATTAAAACTGCCTTGTGCACCCCTGCTGTATTAGTGCTCTAAGCAGTCTACAGCAGCGCTGGCTTTGCTGTAGCACTTTCAAGTGTGGACCCTCCCATATTCCCCTCGGAAAAAGTGGTGTGAGGGACAGTTGCATCATCTTCCTGGGAGGAGTATAGAAGGGGTTGGATTGGGAAAGGCTACACAGCATGAAGCAGCTCCTCATCACAGCCCTAATTCAGC
>NW_005842705.1:238115-277094 GCF_000455745.1 Alligator sinensis
GCCCTTCTTGAGCTGGCTGTGCAGCAGGTGCATGGGGCACTTTTACTTGCAGGCAGCAGTACCTGGTTATGAAATACTGGGCTATGTTGAGGTAGCATCAACAGTTGCTGCCACATTCAAAAAAGTGGTAGTGGCCAGGTGCCTTGACTCTGAAAATGTTAAGAATGGCTTCCTTCGAGCATTGCAGGACTGATGCATACTGTAATATCACTGCTTGGGCTCTACCTCCCAAAGCCCACTCTATGCCAAGGCTGCTGCTTTTCAGCCTCAAAAAGTGCTGCTCTGGAATCCAACTTTGGATGCTTTAACAATGCACTTCTCAGGTTGCTTCCTTGCTTGCTCATGATTGACACTCTGGGTAGGTAATCTCAGCTCAGTCAAAATAATTTAGTGCAGCATCCTTGCTGCATGTCTTGAATTTTATCTTTGTTACCATAGAGGTAAACTCAAGTTAGTCTTGGACATGTACATTTCAGACCTGAGTCAGAGCAGACAGCAAAGAGGGAAAGGCCAAGCTTATCAGTCTACAACACATCCCGTGGTCATGAGAAACCATTCTGAGAAGCAATCCATCACTTTGAGGAGCTGCAAGCTGCTGAAGGGGATACAACAATGTGGCATATGTTCCATGATAGCCTCTGGTGGTGAAAACACCTCTCCAGCCAAAATACCAGGAAATCAATAAAAAGGAATGCTCCTGTTTGGTGGACTTGTTTCCTAATGACATAGAGAAGATACCGGATAGGGACTCAAGTAATTTCTGGCTAAGGCTGAATCAACAAACTTGTTTTTTGCAGGTGACTTTGCCAGTGGGATCTTTTTCAGTTTCTCTGTTTGTCAGTTTAGTCCAGATTATGCAATATTCTTCTCCAGTTAAATATGTAATTTTTAAATCCAACATTTCTGATGCATGAGCAGAAAGCAACAACCCTGTATGGGGAAACTTTCTATCTCAAAACTTTGGCCTTGGCCCTACAAGAAGCACAATCAGTTTCCATACATTTACATGGCAAACTGATGTTTTGTTTCTCGAAGGCAGGGGCTCAATATCTTTTAGAACTGGGTCATAATTACTGTTCTGTCTGTTAGCACCTGAGTTTGGGTGAGTGTTAGCTGTTTTTCTTGCTACTGCTGAAGATACAACCACCAACTGAAACAATCATAGGTTGCAATTCAGATTTGGTGTAAGATGCCACTGCACTGAAGTCAAAAGATGGGATTTGGTCTGAAATTGGTTTTTCATAGTTTGTTGAAAAAACTCTTTGTAACTTGAGATTACTCAAATGTTTGATTGCTGGTATGGGGGTAAACACTGGTTTTAAAAAGTTTTGAGGCTTGCCCTTAAATAATATATTCATAAGCACCTTCTTTTTAGTTTGAAGAGTCTTTGGGGTAGACATGTCTTTTGCAATAGGTCTGTTGTGGGAATGCCTAAGACAATGATAAACCATAATACTAATAAGGTGATGTTATAGTATAGAAGATCCAAGGAGCTCATGGTGTGAAGCTCTTCTATTAAGATGCCAAAAACAGGGTGCTATAACTATGCAGAGTTCTACACTAATTTCTGATGACTTATGCATGCAAGTGAATAGTTCTGCTCCAAATACAAGAAAAGGAAAAGTTACCTTCTCAGGCAAAGGGATGCAAGGGCCAAAGAGGACACCTTCTAGGGAGATCCCTAGAGATGGATACATTTGGAGAGTAAACTTAGACCAGTGGCATTCAACCTCCAGCCTGAAGGCCAAATTTGGCCAACATGACTATGTCATTCAGTCTGTTGAGCTCCCCAAAGGTCTGGAAAGTTGATGGCAGGGGAACAATGGCATTATGAATTGCCACAAATTCCCTGCTGCCAAGAATTCTGGTACCAGGGGGAGCCCCACAGGTTGGATGACATGGCTTTGCACACCTGTGTGTGGGGTTATTCTATGGGCAGATCTGGCACCTGGAATCAGGATGGCATATAGGCCTGGACCGTTGTTGGATCTCGTACAGTGTTACTCTGAAGCTGGATCCAGTGTATGGATCATGCTGTGCATGCATGCAGTGCTGGAACATGGGGTTGGGCCGTGGCTGGATCTGGCATGTGCAGCTGGGCTGGCATGCAAGAATGCACTTGTGGACCCACCTCACATGCCAATCCCATGCTGGATCCAGCCCATTGACCAGCTGCACACCATAGCGTTGGAAGTTCACTGACTTATACTGATGTTTGTATTGATTTAATTTTCCAGTAAAGGCAAGACTTAGGAAAAGAGGCAGTTTGGATTTTGCATATTCCCTGTTCAGAGCAGGGAGGGAACAACACCTTGTAAATAATTGCTAATGTATTTTTAGTTCAGAGTGGTCTTAATAGCAGCTCAGTTTTGTGGGTATCTGCTATTCCTGATAGACTTCAGGCAACCCAAATTGTCCAGCTGGAGGCTGAGGGATCATTGAAAATATTGGATGTTTGATGAGACACCTGAGTTGTAACTTGCAATAAATAGATGAAAACAAAAGCCCCTACTTTAATCACTTTCCACCGTCTTGATTTCCACAGAAAATGAAATGCCATTTACAAAACAATTCATTCAAAAATCTCATTTCTAAAGTTGCAGAGACATGTGAATCCTGAATTCCATGAAAGCCATATGCTAGGGGCATGTTACAGGCTACACTTTATGGGACAGACAAATCTAGTTATCTTAGCAATTGCAGGCTGCCTAAATATTCAGTTCATGTCATTCACAATACGATTTTTTCATTAAAGTAAAAATAGCTGAAATGCATTTTTTTCAAAATCAAGTGTCTGGGCTGCCTTTAGCAATCCTACTCTAAGAATTCAGTGCATGTGATGCCACTGCTTAGAAATTCTATAACAGCAAAGCAGTGTGTGTGCACATGTATATGTGTGTGGACATATGCATGCATGTGTGTGTGTGTGTGTGGAGCCCCAGGTCTCTGAAGCAATCCTGTAATAATAAACTAGTATGTGCCCAAAGCCTCAGCAGACAGAATGAACCTTACAACAACACACAAACATGTATGAGACTGGTATAGTAGGAAGAATCCTATAATAGCAAACCAATTATTAATTATCAATGGGGGAAAAATTGTGATCTAAATTTCCAGTGCTTATTATACCTGTGGCCATACAGGACAAAAAAAGTAGGAGAGGAGGGAGAGAAAAATAATTATGTGAAAATCTAGAAAGAAACTGCATATTTTTAGATGGCCACCATGATTTTAACCCTCTGTTGCCATGCCAAACTACATACTTGGGACTCAGAAAAGAGTTTGAAAAGCCCTGAACATACATAAAATTGGCCAGACAGTACTTAAGCCCATGGGCTGGAGCATATTCTCTCTAGTTTAAAAATATCTTTAATTCTTGACCTCTTGAAGTATAGGCAGAAGACTATAAAGCAGATTATCAGACACACAACTATTGTGACTTCTGTTCTCACGAAGAGAATTAATGTAATAGCCCCATTTAAATTTGGAAGGAATTTTCCTCCAGATCAGTGGACAGAGATCTTGAGGGTTTTCAATTCTCTTTCAAACACTGGCTATAATAATACCTGGCTCTCATGTAGCACTTATATGCACAGATCTCAAAGGCACTTTACAAAGAAACTATGACTAGTTTTCTGTATTTTACCAGGTGATTTGTCTGAGGTCACTCAACAAGCCATCAGCTAAGACAGGAATAGCATCCTGCTCTTATGAGCTCTAACCCTCTACCCTGTTCTCCTGGTCATAGTAAACAGCTCAGAGAACAGAAATGGCCAAGAGATTTCACTGTCAAAACTGTGTCAATTAGTACCAACAATAGGGAAACAAAGGGTGCTTGATACCATCAGAATAGATTTCATTAACAAGGTTCTAGTATGACAGAATGCTCAGGTCTTTGCTTTAATTACTTCCTGGATTTTTATCATGTAGGGCAATAAAGATGATGTAGAGGCTGCAGTGCAAGGAGGTCAAGGTAGTGTTGCAGAGGACATGGAAGGGGTGTTTGTGATCCTTTTGCTCCTTGACAGAGCTTAATTGGGTGGAACAGTGTATTGAGGACCAAGTTAAATTCCTGTTGCAGTCAATGACAAAGCTGATAGTGATTTAGAACCAGGATCTTATAATGGAACCATAACAGAGAATGCTGCATTTCCCAGTGTCCCATTTGGCAGGGAATGCACAATGGGCAGGGGAGGAGCTGTGTGCACCATGGGTCCAGTTAGTAAAAATGTGTGCCTCAAGATCAGACCATTATGGAGTTAAAACAAGACAGGGGATTTTAATGGATACAAGAATGTGTCATTCACACAAAAAGTTTTCCCCTCTCCCCTTATGCTGCATTTCTAATGTCAGCAAACATACTTTTAATTGGAGAACCTCAGCTATCAATCATAAACAAGAGATCCTGCCACACACACTGCTGCAGAACACCTGCGTCCTGGGAAAAAACCAGCAAGCATCAAGGAAACATATGAATTGAAATGTACTGAAAATTTACTTATCCAATCTTCAGGGACCAATTCTTGTCTCTCAGAACTGATTTCACTGCACTATTTGTCTTGGTAATGTAAGCAGAATTGCTTTCCTCCTTCTGGGAACTCAAGTGCCTGTTGCGTTAACCTCTCCTAAACTGAAACCAGGCTGTGTTACCCACTGGGCAAATCCTTAGCCATTGAAAACTCATCTTCTCTTCCATTGTGTCTAGTATTAGTGCACCCTTTCCAAGCAGAAGCAAATAGAAGGTCCATCACAAGAGTGCACAAGGAAGGGCAATGGAAAAATCTGCTGATGGGTGCTATGAAAGAATGGGAGATATGAATATCCTCACAGGAAGCAGAGATCATCACAGCCTATGAACTTTTTCTGAGATCTGTGTTTCTTTCAAAGTCCAAATTGATTGGTTTTGTGTAGAGGCCTCTGGGAGAGAGTGTAATCCTGAGCTTTATGCATCTTTTGGAATGATCAGAACATTGTTTCTTGTTGACAAAGAAATTCAATCTAAAAAAACGGAAATCCTTCACCTGCCTCCAGATTTGAGTGATGCCACAGCCTCAGTGAGCTCAGCTGCATACACTCAAATATCAGCAGTAGGTGAGATCTTTGGGTCCAGTCAAGCTGTACTTACTGAAACACCTAAAGCAGGGGGAGAATTAGGGTCATAAACCACCTTCATGCCCCCTTGACCGTGGAGTCAGTCTCATTCTACTTGTCAGTTAGAGTCAAGCTCCACAAAGGCTGCTCTCCTGGTTCAAGATTCCTGGGTGAAGGGGGGAGTTCATGCCTTAGAACATCAGAGATCTCCCTATGCAAAAGGAATCACCATTTATCCCATTAGTGCTGCTTTATGGTGGATCAGAGATGATGGAGATGTAAGAAAGGGACAAGTGTGATGTGGTCAGGGCAGTTGCCAAGAAGGTAATATTACCAGTTGTGCTTGGTATGGACTGGAGGGTGTTGATATAGCATCAGAGAGGCCCGTGAGACCAAAGTTGCAGTTATCAAGATGGGAGAGAATGATATCCTGGAGAAGTTTAGCTGTGTTATCACCTAATTTTTCACACAGTTCTCAATTACCAGGAGTTCTGCAAAGAGATATATTTTTTACTATATGTATTGATTTTTTGTGTGTCAGCAAATCCTTGTGATGAGAATCTGTCTTCCCTACTGCCTTATGCCTCCCCCACAAAGGTCTGTTCCTGAGCATCCTTGACATCATGTAATGCTTTTCCTTGATCTTTCTTCGAGTCCTGTTCTGAGATTGATCTGATTGCTCCTTGTATGGGAAATCCTCACATGTCCACTCTACACAGGCCTCTAGTCAGGCCAATTTCTCACTCGCTGCTGCTGTGATCTATGGGAACGATATATATTGATTAGTTGCTGGACATGAAACTGTGCAAGGCTGAAGGATGCTTCTTGTATTGAGAGCCGATTCCCTGCTCGGTCCATTTTCCTGTTATGAGCTCTAGAAGCAAAGATTAATGATAGCCGTTCCACTTGTTTAAGCAGCTGATGTCTCAGCCCTGGATCCCACCTGGGGCTCCCTGCTGGACAATAACAACAGACCATTACCAAGCCAAGCCAAGCCAAGCAAAAGAAAAATAAAATAAAACAGTTGCAAAGTTTGAGCCCCAGGTAGGTGAAGAAAACATAAGGTTTCTTTAGGAGGAGAAACACTACCAAAGAATAGAAAACTAAGTCCACAATAGACACAGAGAGAAGACTAATTATCACGTTTCTATAATATGCTGATGGATGCTGAAACTGTAAATGCAGAGATCACCCAAAGGCAGCTACCCCTGGATATAGCTACCACTGGATATATCAAGGCTGCTTAATGGGAATAGGTACCACCACTGGCTACAGTATGTGTCTAAGGAAAATCAAATGAAATGAAAGATTATATAGTCACTAATAATGAATGGATAGATGTGGAGGAAATAGTTAGCATAATACAATAGCTAGGAAGAATAGAAGGGAAATGAATATGGAGCCATTCAACCCAGTGATCCAACAGATATTTTCTTTTTGACAGAGAGGAGGAACAGGCCAAAGACAGGCAGTCGCCCTATAACTGTACAAGAATAAAGCACTGAATGGAGATACCAGAAAGGGAGAAGGAGCATGTAATCTTGTGGGATGATTCCACAATAAGAAACCTTGCCTGGGACATCTGTGATCCAGACAAAGAACACAAGATGCTCTACTGCTTCTCAGGCAAAGAATGTTTCAATAATGATGAAGGATATCCTGAAAGATGGAAAGCTTGCACTGTAGCTTCCTGTGCCCAAATAGTTCTGCTGTCAGAGGACTTCAGGGTCTAAGGTTCTCAATCTGACATCTTTTTCCAGTACAAAATTCATCTTCACGGAAAACTGGTAATGAATAAAAACTAATTAAAGTGCTTTTCCAACACTTCTTACAAGCCAGCACTAGCAGCTCATTGTTTAATAGGTTCTACTGTCTTAAAAGCTTCACACACTGGCTTATTGAACTCTTACTGGAGCACAGTTATAAAATCATAATGCAAAACAGTGTACTTGAATCTCAGGTACAGTCAGAAAAATGAGAAATAGA
Source organism: Alligator sinensis (assembly GCF_000455745.1). Lineage (NCBI taxonomy): Eukaryota > Metazoa > Chordata > Crocodylia > Alligatoridae > Alligator > Alligator sinensis. The sequence goes on from NW_005842705.1 coordinate 245,193, forward strand.
ACTCATGCAGCCTTCAAGCCTTCCAATTATATTTTCTCGCCTCATTCCACAAGAAAAATACCAGCCAAGCCTTGAGCTACATTGCAAACCATTGAACTATGAACGTTACATCTTGTAGCTGCCATAAACTTGCAGAGATGGGGAATTTGCAGGGTGTGATTAGGCTGCCACTTGTTTGACTAAACAACAAAAATGAAAGAAAGGAAACACTGAACCTCTTCAACCCCTGCCATCAGTGGCTGCATCTGTCGTCTTCATAGGCCCTCTCTGATGGAATTTGCAAGAATTTTAGGCTGCAGTGAGTGAATACTCTTGGGTCAGAAGAATCACCATGTGATTTTAACAATGGGTTGACTTTCTAGGCCTTGCATCGGTTAACATGACTTTAACTGACCTCTGGTGGAAATCCAGTGGTGACTTTCAGAAACTTGTATGTTTCACGGTCAGTTCTTGATCTAGCTCTTAGCCGGGGCTCATGGATTCCTGCAGGCGTTATTCATCATGAATGACCTCTTCCTTCTTTGTCTTGTTTGGATCTACAAAAAAGCAGGAGAGCCTCATTGACTCAGATTTTCAGGCTATGCTAACCTTGGACAATCCCTGAATGCTCTGGAAATGATGAAATACTCATATCCTGTCAAACAGGGGAGCCAGAAGGACGTGTTAGACTGAGAGGTGCTTTGAGCACAGCAGATTGAGGAAGAAGGATTGCACCATATGGAGGAGTTATTTCATTTTACAAAAATGATGGCAGTATCCTGTCATAATGGCCCAAAGCTTTATTGTCATAAACCAGGGCTGTGAAACATCATAATGATTTTGGGAAGCTTTGCTATTGCCTGCATGATTTAGGAGCCAGGCAAAGAAACTGAAACTTGTCCCTTAAGACTGTATGGCTTTTAATTTGGGTCACTAAGCAAATCCTGGATTTGTGTTGGTTTAGTATCAAAGCTTTGAGGTTTTCTGTACCTTCCAGGTTTCTGTATGCATCCCAGAAACATCAAAGAAGGGGAATTCTAAGAAGATGCTATAAAAGAGTGAAATTTTGAGAATTCATCTAAAAGGAGAGAAGGAGAGAAGATAGTGGCAAATTACATAAAATTCACATGTATTTATTCAGTTGAGATGCAGCTTGAGAGCAATTTTAGGTGAAGCAATCCTGCTACTGAAGTTAGGACTATATGAAATAAAGCTCCATTGATCCCTCCTGAACCGTTCAGCTAAATCTAGTCTGACTCTTCAAATAGCTTCTGATAAAACTGAGACAGCCTCCAGTATAAGACTCTTCCCCACCCTTCTCTCTTTCCAAACAACATATAAATGTCAGAGCAGTTTTACTGACCTCAATAAATGCTTGCTGGCAGTGGGGGGATGATCCAAGACACTGCTGATGGGAAACCATTAAGATTCATGTGATATACCCACAGCAGGAGGGACTTCAAAAGTCTTACAGACAGGAGGATTGTGCCTGGCCCATTGCCTTATTAGCCACGGGTGAGGGGAAAGAATGACATTTCCTCCTTTTTAGGGAGCCCAGGAAAGTCCCTGTAGTGGGCTCAGACTGCTCCTAATTACTGAGATGGATGGTGGCCCAAGGAGAGCCATGCTTATTTTCTCCATTCTGTGCTGGGTAGCAGAATAGGAACGAAGAAAGTATGTGGTATCTGGTAAAGGAGTATAGGGATATATGCATGCTTTCTGGATCATTTTGACTGCTTGCTTTTGAACCCATGGAGCAAATTCATCCTTGGCATAAGTAAGCAGCTTCACACCAGGGCTGAATTAGGCCCAGTCTTTCATATTTAAAAGAAAGAGGGATATTCTCAGCAATTAAGCTATAATTTTCAGTAATTAAGTCTTGACTGCTGCGAACATTCTGTCTTTTATGCAGCTGTGGAGCCTTATTGCCTCTGCAATCGGTAATTCTTTTAGCCATTTCAGAGGGAGTCAGTATTCTGCTGGCATCTGGGGAGCTAGAATTTGAACTTAGATGTCCAAAATCCCATGACCAAATCCCATGGCCTTTGCCCATCTTCAAATGATTGACCTCTGTGTATTTTATAACTGTTTCTGAAACACATGGGAGTAGCACAGATCCAGTATATCCTGCAGCAGGCCAGTTTGCATTGTTTGTTGGGGAGAGCATAGGACAGAACCTTGTGTCATCCATTACTGTTATTAAACCGTTTACCAGGAACTTGTTTGCTTTTTCAGTCAACATATGGACAATTCCTCTTCTCCTTTGTCAGTTCCTACTATTGGCTCTTTACTTCTAATTTCCTATTCTAGTTTAAGAAGATTCATGGAAAGACTGACAGAAAGATGCAGAGGAGGTAGGAAAGCAATCTAGCTGCCTGCCATTATGAATAGAAGAGAAATTCTGTGCCCTGCTCTTAGCTAGCAAGCATTGGATTGTTGCAGAGAAAGACAGCATGCAGGCTGCAGTGTATTAGAAGTCTGTCAAGTGAATGCTTTCTTTTCAGCCACTGCTACAAGAAAGAGTCCTTATGATGCACTGGCTTGAGAGGGCTCAGTATTCCAATGCTGAAATGAGCTGTGAAATTCATATAACCATTAATCACAGGAAAAAAACAGCAGTGAAGGCCAAATTCTTCTTTAAGTTCAAGTTGCATAAATCTGGAATAACCAATCATTAGCCAATAGTTACTCTGGATTTACACCAGTGTGATCACATCATTATCTGGCCTTCAGTCCCCCTTCTATCTATATTTCTGAGAGCCAGGCATTGAACATACACATTGGGTTTAATTTCTCTTTCAGTTGAGTTCTTTTTTCTATCGAAAATACTAACCTAAAAATAACAACTTTTCTTCAGATCCAGCCTCCAAGGAGCTGATGGCTCCCAAGGGGATACAAACATGAGGACTGGTTTTTATCTACCTGAGTCCCAGCACTGGGCTGTGACTGTATTTGTGAATAGTGATTCAAATACTATCATAAAGACTCTCAATATTCAGTGGAGACTCTTGCTTTTTGATCAACTTTGTTATGTCACCTTCCCTCACTGACGTGCAAGAAGTCTCTCCTCTTGCATTTTCTGTATCTGGTCCTCTTTGTAATCTTTGAATAGTTTCTGTTCTTCTGTGAGCCTTGAGCTTTTATCTGTTTAGCCCCTTGCCTTCGAATATGTGAGCAGAGTGAGGGCCCAGTAGAAACAATTCCTCCCTTCATTCAGAATCCCAATGAAGCTTTCATAAACCTTGTTTTAAATAATTGCATTTAATACTGTCAAAGGATCCTGGTTTGAAAGCCCTGGAGAATGAAGTCCTCTCATAAATAACAGATGTAGCATGGACTGCTACAGTACAAGCTTCTTCCAGGAAGGTGGCCCTTCTCCCAGGATCTTTGGCCCATCAGAAAACATCAAGCTTCTTTGCTTTGGTCCTTTTAGGAGTTCTCCAATCCATTTTTCAGGGCCAAGAGATTTAGATAGTTTGAAAGGTATCAGTCTGTTTCAGTGATTATATCTAACCCTGTCCTCTGAAGCTTTGTGTTCCCCTGCCATTGTAAGAGCTCTTTTTCCATCTTGTTCCCATTGGTCCATTTTATACCAGCCTTTGAGACCATCATTACTGTACAACTGACAAGACTGACTCTTCAGAGACTCTCAGGATCATCATGGGTTTGTTTTACAAATCCAGATTAGTACATCCCTCCTGACTTCCTGGTGCCTGTAAATGGTGCTAATGAGGTAGTAGGAGGAAATCTACTAAGAGACTTACCTCCTAAGAACTACACATCTACAGCAGTTCTTCCCCCGTTAGGAGTCCTCAGCCAAGAGTCCCACACAGCAAAATAAAGCAATCCACATCCTGGGGGATTATAAATGGAGGGAATTTTATGCCTAAGTGTCTTAAGGGGGATATTCTTGGGACTTTGGGATATAATTATATTTTAATTAACACAGTCATCCTACCTCCTCTTTTAGGAATGGGAAGAGAAGAAAGGCATTTTAATGAGTTCCCATAGGTTTTGGTAGGTATATGATAATATCCAAATCCTATATTAAATGAATTGAGTCTACTCAAGGGAATGATAAGGAAATGGCTATTTAACAGAATCAGTCCTGTAACAGAAGTGGAGCAAGAGTGTAATCAATATGTTTAAAGATACTTGGGATACAATTTTAAAGAGAGGTTGCCTGGATTGAGTTATACTGGTATAGACTGAAAAAACATTGACTAGTCAAAAGGAAGAGTGCAGGGATTCAAACAGAGACATGATTAAACCACTTCTAGGGATGAAGAATATCATATCCAAGAAGAAGATCATGTATAGGTGCTTGGAATAAAGACCTTGGACTAACATGTATATACATTTTGACCCTTTGCTGCCCGGAATCAGACATTCTCAGGTCCTTGCATTTTAATGGATGGAGCTCTACTGCAAGGGCCACCAAACGGAGAAGTGTCCTTTAGTTCACACTGGAGAGGCCTGTGGTTTTGGAACAGGTGTTCTATTCCTCCTGTATGTAGTTTTAGCTATTGAGTGGGATGTCTGATTATATGTTACTTGCTTTGCAGACATGATTTGTATTTAGATCTCAATTCAGTTCAACCACCTCACTTCTTTTTCTTGTACTTACCATAGAATTTTAAAACTGGCAGGTATTATCACCAACCAGCTGCTTGCTGCTGTGACTGATTGTTTGACCTATCCAGTTCTAATATATTTTGGAGTCAAGTACTTGGAGTTAGCCCAGCTCCTCATATCTAGAGTTACTTCATTTCAAACTTCTTATGTGCTGATAGAGTGCCCTAAAATACTCTGTATTCTGCATAGAGAACAGATGCTGCTGTCAGACAAAGGATCCAAGGGCTACCCCACTAGGAGAAATGATGTTAATAAAAACTATGGCTGGATGGAAGTCTAGGTTCTCTTTCACTCTTGATATCCACAATGATATCTTGTTGTGTTTAATATGCTGTATTTAAACAATATAGATCTCTCGTACCAGTCTGTAGAAGTGGCCTGAGTTGATGTCTGTCTGTCATAATGTCTGTCATAATGGGCTAGATGCACAGAAATAAGGAAACTGAGAGTTATGATGATAAAAATTATATCAGCCCTGATCCTGCAATGAGATCCAGGTGGGAGTAATTCATTTGAGTTGGAGACCATTATTCCTAAGGCAACTGATGGTTCCTTTTAAAGAACTATCTTTTCCCAGCAGGTGGGGTTCTGTATAAAATCTGTGACAGATTCAAAGACTGACTCAGTTCTTGCTGTTATTTATTAAACCTGGACAAAGCCTGCATACTTTCACAAATATTTACTTGTATAAAAAAATAACATTATTTTAGTTCACTGAAAATTTTAAAAGCATATGCTTAAACAAAGGCTCCCAGTTATAAGTCCAGAAAAGAAACCCAGCAAGTGATTTCAAATTCATGGCTTCAAAGCAGCGTGATGAAGTTTTCTTTTTGGTAACCAGCTCTATCAAGAGTTGGAAAATAGGTCTTTCTCCTGAATCTTCTCTGCTTTGTATAACTTTAGCACGTCTGAAATGTCTCCTTTCATCTATTTTACAAGCTGATATCTTTATAGCTCAATATTTGATTGCACAGGGTGCCCATTCCCTGTTCCCCTTTCTGAATAGACTAATTTTTATCTTCCCTCATGCTATTCATGTCTATAATTCCTACTTCTGTTGTGATTTGTTTTATAAATGGGGCTGCTTCTGTTCTGAGCCCATTTTGTTTGGAGCTGATGTGCCTCCTAAGTCCTTCCCTGTTCTTTGATGATATTAACAAATTGAGTTGCCTTGCTGGATTGACTTTTCCCCTCACTTATTTCAAAGAGCCTTTTGGATTGAAATCACCAAACCCATCACAGCTGCCATTGTAAATCAAGCTGACAGTCAATTACAAGATGGACAATGTATTCAAAATAGCCTAGCATTGAAAGCCCAGCCATTTCTAACATGCTTATGGAACTGCAAATACCCCTTGTTTGCAGGACACATGGGTCCCCACTGCATGTGTACAGCTGACACGGCAATATGGTATAAAGAGTCAGCAGAACTGTAAGAGCGCTCAGAGGATCTTAGCCAAAGTGATTAGAAAATACAATATCTGCTTTTCAGGGGGACAGTCTTAGTTGTTGGTGGTTATTTTTTCCTGGAGACGAGCTGTATGAAGCCTGTAGATTTAACGCATTCTTTGCTGGCATAGCTTGCACAGAAAGCAGCAGCTCGTAACGAAACACCAGCATTCTTATGTGCATTTCAAAGGGAAGACAAGCTATTTCCATTTGATTTACCAACTCCTTAGTGTCACCAGAAATGTGCAGAGATTTGGAAAGAGAATTTGTTGCTTAAGTGCTGCAGCAGGCACACAAGAACACACAATACTACCGTTTTTCATGGCAGCTGTATGTACACACAGAGGGTAGTGTGTATATCTTTGCATAGTTCTGTGCTTGAAGAGAATGGCAAAAGGAAGCAGACTATGTTTCTTCCTCTGGAGCTATGTTATGCATATCAAGCTATGTTATACTAGCAGAAACTGGGCAGTCCAGCTCAGCAGTGATGGAGCATGATCTGTGCAAGCCTTTTATTTTTTGATTCATCATTGTATGATGATTAGACTATTCGAGGCTTAATTTTATTAAGGCTTAATATTATTAATAATAATATTAGGAAAGCTAATAGGAAACTGAAGGCCTACAATGATGCAGGGATGATGAGAAGAGAGGTTTGTTTTTATCATGTATGGGCTCTGAGGTGTTTGAGGCAAATCTTTCACCTGGACAATAAACATATAATATACGATTCACATACCAGGCATTGAACGAAAGACAAAGAAGCTCATATTTTGCTTAATGTACATGCCAGAAGTGACCTCCCTTCTTTGCCCCAAGCCATTTTAACAGTGCAAGGTAAATTACAGGAAGAGTTATTCTGTGAACAGCATAGCTGAACTAGCAATGAATAGGCCCCAGCAGCTTCCTTGCCCCCTACTGGTTCTTCAGCAAAATCCCGTTTCTTCTTTGAAACAGTCCTTAAGGAGAGAGAGAGAGAGAGAGCGAGAGAGAAAATGCAATGCAGAGACTTGATATATAGAAATAGCCACAGATAGTGAAATGGCCTCCATGCCTGTCTTGTCTCTCATTAACATTACAGCATTACGCTCAATCAATACGTTTTCATAAAGTGATATTATGTGGCAGCCTGCTAAGAGAAATCAAGAATTGCACTTTCTTATTCTATTTAATTGCCGATGCTCTTTTTTTCATTCTCTGTCTTGCTCTCTGCCAATCCCTTTCCCTTTCTCTTTTTGTTAAACTAGGAAGTGACCTTCTCCATAGGCCAAGATACTATGACATTTAGTGGGGTAGTCAGTTCCCTTCTTCCACATAGAACTTGTGGGAGCAAGAGACACTCTGTTTTCAATTACATCTTCAAAGGCAACCTACAAATGCTTTTTGTTACTTGATTGTCTTTAAGGGAAACTAATTCTTTCAGAGCTCCAGTGCTAGACAAAACACAGCAAAGGAAAAGGCTGTGAATTGCACCTTGCAGCATGTGCACATTTGTTCTTACGAACTTCAATCGTTTCCTCTCTCTACCAAATAATTGAACACGAGGCTGGGAAATAATAGAGTCCTTTTCCAGACAGTGCTCTAAAACCTTTCAAGCACTGGTCTGGAGTCTACTGATTAGACTGAAGTGCGATCAGGAAGATCTGTTTTCCATTACTAAACCAGAGTCTCCTGAGCCTTTTGCATAGCAGCACATTGCAACTTTATCAGCTGGATCTGCCAAACAGTTGGTAGAATCACCATAGCATGTATAATCACTTGAACTGTTAGAAGAGTGGGGAAATGGAACAAGCTGGTTAGGAAAGCTGTGGAATCTCCTTCATTGGGGGTTTTCAAGAAGATGCTGGATTCTGGAAGCTTTAGGAATAATGAATCCTGCATCTGTACAGGGGCTAGATGACTCCTGAGGTCTCTTCTAATCCCATGATTCTGTGTCTGCCTCACAGTTGAAACGTGGATTTGGGACCTTTTGGGTTAATTAGCACAAGTTTTTCCATGTAAACCAAAGGGAGTCTTTCTCCTGTTGGTTTGGTATGAGTTGCAATGGGTTTGTCTCAGTTGGAAGTTTTGCATGTTGGATGCCTTATACTGAAAAGCCTGAACTGAATCTTACAATGCTGATTGACTGTGAGGTTCCCCCTGAGGATCTACTTATATGGAAATGTGCAGTATCAACCAATTAGTAGGTAAACCCTGTGCTTTGATCCTTAATAGCTTTGCCCAAGATCACACAGATCACATCTACATGAGACACTGACTGAGCAGTAGCTCATTATTACTGCACAGTAACCTTGCATGGCACAAAGTGGCATGAAACATGATGCAATGCTACTACCCAGTACTAACAAGCTACTACACTGTCAGCATCACCAAAAAAGCCATTCGGAGACACTGCTGTGCAGCATCTCCGGTTATTGCATAGTCATTTAGTACTTGTGTATGCAAGTCATGCATGTCTCATGTAGATGCAGCCACAGTGAATCAGTTCAGTGACAGAACTGGGAATAGAGCCACATGTCCCAACTCCCAATTTCCTGCTACTGCTACTAGTTTAAAGAAGCAAATGTAGTCCTTGGCCTGCTATGGTGATGAAATATGAGAGTGTGTATTTACCCATTGTGTATACTTCAGGCATAATATCAGTATAAAACTAGGAAAAGGACAGATTAAGGAAGTCTAGGAAGGAAGTCTACCATCCTGCTTTCCATTCCTAGCTCTGAGTGGGTGTGGGTAATATGGTTGGAACAAAGTCACTAGGAGTGCTCCTATAATCTTCTTGCTATCTATCTCTTATTGAGGGGCCAGTCACACTTCATTTTCTGAGAACTCTTTTGCCACAGGGTTTTTTTATTCCTCTTCTTAGTGAGCAGAGATGGTTGTAAAGGGCAGGTATTTCATCTGATATCCCTCAAAGACACTGAATCCAGGACAGCTACAGTGTTCTTCTCTGATCCTTCACGACTCTGCACTCTAAATATTAGGCTGGGGTGGTTCATTTTTAAGCCCCTAAACTAGACATATCTTGGTAACAATCAAGAGCTCCACTTTCAGCCTTGGCCTGATGGATTATTTGTTCTCAGACACAGTCCACTATTTAAGATACCTATGCTTCAGATTGTAAGGCAGTGATGTGATGATGAAATAACATATTTATCTGCATCTAAGATGAGGTTCCCCACCCCCACATTTAACATGAGGAAACACCTCCCATCTTGGACCTGAGTCCAGGGTGTGGGGCAGGGAGACGGGGTAGGTGATTGCCATGGCTCCGACTCTGGCCCTGACCTGGGCTTAGGGTTGGAATCAGAGCCGCAGTTGCAGCTGTAGCCTGTGGGCCGCCCCCCACACACTGTTTCTGCCCCTGGCTGCCTCTACCTCCCCTCCTGCCACCTCCCGGTCCTCCTGCACTACTGTCTCTTTTCTCCCACACCCCACTGCTTGTCCCCCCTTGCTGCTGCTTACCCTCCAGCTCTGGCCACAGCCTCAGCCCCAGCTTTGGCTTTGCTCCTGTTCAGGGCACAGAGCACATGGTTTCTCTGGCCCCTGCCCAGCCCTGCAGCAGCAGTGGTGGCAGTGGTGGCAGCTCCAGCCCCGCTCTGGTTCTGGTGAGTGGAACAGGGGTTCAGGTGGTAGGGGCCGGAGCGGGGAAGTAGCAGGGAGGCAGGTGCTAAGGGGGCAGGTAGGGGGGCAAGTGCCAGAGGAGTAGGCGCAGGGTGCAGTCAGGAGGGGGTGGGGCAAGTGGCGTGGAGGTACAGGCAGCAGGGGGCAAGGGGAAGGGGTCAAGCAATTTGATTTCACTGCTTTCCCTGCTGCAGCGGTGAGGGGGTATGAATTTAATGGGACCCTCCAATAATTAGATTCTATACATGAAAAATGATAACAAATTTATACATTTTCCATGTATAGAATCTAATTATCGTGGGGTTATCTTAAATTCATGGTCATCCTGGATTCAAGTAAATATGGTATATCCTCCTGCAGAAGCTCAGCACAAGACTTACACAACTCATGTCCTCAGCATAAGACTTGAGTAGATTTAAGCAGTGTATATGTTTTGTCCTGGGTCCCTGCACCGGGGTGAGTTACACCCTAAGGTATCACAACTTAGCTTTGATAGGACCTGTCATGGCATTCATGGTCCCTCAGTTCATTTTTCTTTTGTTTCCTGTTTTAAAAGATCTCTTTAGTCCCTTCATTTCAAAGGATTTTTGGAGGTTCATCATGTTCACTTTGTTATTATCTTCACTTTTCTTTTCATACTCCTGTTTTTATTTATTAAACTTTACTTCTAGCATTGCTAATTACTGAGTTGGAACGTCTAGATGTTAACTGACATTTGAGAAAACAACACTCAATGCTTGAAAGACATATTAATAGCCATTATGTAGTCAGCATTTTCCAATAATCACCATACAGTGGGATCTGAAATACCAGTCTCTTCCTATACTGAAGATACTTTGTCTTATTGGTAGGGACCTATTTAATTTGCAGTTTTGCAGGAATTGCATAATCTTTAATTGTCCACAGAATCAACTTAAAAAAAACACTTGCAGCCAAGATGATGGCAGCCACCTCCTTGTCCCTCCTATCCCCTGTGGCCTCTCCACCAGTCAGTAGTAAGGGGTGGGACCACCGGGAAATGCCCACAAAATCAGCTCTTCATGCTGAGACCAAGCGCGATGTTTCCTTTGTTTGGCCAGGAATTAAGTAGGTTTCTACTTATTGGCAAATGTTGACTTTATAATGCCAATCAACAAAATTCCCTGATTTGTTTGAACCATCCTGAGTGTAGTTCTAATTTCTCCTCATAATGTCTTATTTCTGCAGGAAGGGGAAGGTTGTGTGGAGCTGGAAGAAAGGGAAACTGAGACATCATGGCAATTAATGGACAATTTCTTAGGGACTCAGCACTCTATATTTACTTACTTTGGAAAAAAGAAAATACTTATGTGGTACTCAGAAACTTTCATGCTTATTGGAAGTAGGAGCCATTCTCTTTTTGCACTCAGTCCAGTGCCATTTTATTTGAAAGTAACCAGATACGCTGCTCTTTGATATTAAGTTTCGCTTACAGGAGTTGGCTGCTCTAAAGATCAGGAAGTTAATGATTTTGTGTCTTCCAGCAGTGTGACTTTTTTTAATGTATACTTTAGATAATACAGCAGCTCAGTGATAATTTTTTTTAGATTATTGCATTTCTTTTCTGAGGGTTTATATTAAATGGCTGGATGCTTCTGGGTAAGTAAGAGGCTTTTTTCATTTTAAAGGTTTTTTTCCCCTCCTTATGCAAATGCAGTTATGTTGGAGTTCTTCTTTTACAGATCACTTTTTCCAGGGTGAAGTTCACTCCTGTGGAGACTACCAGCATAAAGCCGCTGCAGCACTTAAATTTCATGATGAAAAGGCAAGAGGGATGTCAGTGGTACATAGGTCTTGCACTGACTCTCTGCACCTTGTTATGTGCAGCCATGAAAGTGTGACACCTTCCAGATCAGTAAGGCAAGTTCCACTAGATATATTCATACCAAAGCTCGTGATTTAAGTTACATTGTCTACATTTGTATCTGTAAAAGTTTTCACCTGAAGCAAATTATTTCTAAAAAGGTGCAAATATATAAAAGAATTCTAAGTAGATTTTTTTTCTTTTGAATGTGATTGGAACCTCAGTGGCATACAGGCATCAGGATGTACCTCTGCAAAGGAATGAGTTACATCAATAAGGACCTTTCTGCACTATACAGTAATTTTACATTCCCCAAATTTGGCCCCCTTGGGTCAGGTGGGTTTGTGTCTGGCTTCTGTTAACCCATGGGAGGCTGGGTATGGAGGGTGGATTAGATCAGGGGCACCTGATCCATGGGGGCCAGATGAGTGGTGCAGGACTGATCCATGGGCGCTCCTGCCTCCTCTCCCCCACACGTCAGATCTGGCACATGTGACACCTGCCCAGCTTATCTGGGAGTGCACCTCATGCAGAGGTGGTGAGTAGGTAGGGGCCTAGGGCCCTGCCCCCACCCCTGCCCTGGGAAGAGGGCTGTCCTCTGAAATGTGCAAAATCTTCCACATGTCCATCATCTTATGCTCCACCCCCCCGTGCAAAAATAAAGTTGTGCATGGCTGTGGATGCACGCCATATTATGCGGTGCCCAGTCCAGCTGGCTTGGGACCTGTGTTGTACCCAATGCCTGGCCTAGATCAGTCGGGGTAAGTGTTGGGTTCAATGTAGGTCCCAGATCAGCCAGGGCAGGCACTTCCTGGGGCAGATATCCCAAGCCAGTCAAAGTAGGCACCTCACTCAGTGTAGATCTTAGGCTAGCTTGAGCAGGCAATGTGTGTAGTGTGCATCCATGATCCTGTGCATGGAGCTGGTCTGGTGAATGCTGCATGCAAAGCATGGGTGAACTCTGGATCTAGGGAAAGCATCAGGGGCTGAGTGATGGTGCCTTGTGGGTTAGATCTGGTCTGTAGGCCATATGTTTGTCACCTGTAGATTAACTGATGCAATAAATTTAATTTTTGGTTTCTGTGGCTCTGTGATTACAGATCTGTTTGCCTTGTATGATAAAAGGCCTTTCAAATCATGGACAAATAACCAGATTTGAAAAAAAAAATTACTTATGGCAAACGTGCAGTATTCATACCTGCACTATATTTGTTCTCATGTGTACCATGACTACAACTGCATATTCATTTCAGGTCAAATATTTGTAACCATAAGTGACTAGACATCTGATTAGTGAATATAAATATGGTAATTGCACAGGCAAAATTATTACGCGAGTGTTCATCTGTTAACATGTAATTGTGTTCTCTTAACTTTGGAAAGGCAGGTCCCAAATGAAGAACACAACAGTATATAATAGAATTCATATTTTGAACCTAAATCCATTTTTCCTTAAACCCAATCTTAGGCTTCAGCAATTTATTGTGATGAACAGTGGGGCCAGTAGCTGTTTTGTGACACTGTGAAGTTTGAGTGTAAATTGACTGATATGCTTCATTTTGAGGGATAGGCTAGAAATATGGTTTCTGATGCTAGAGTGCATTGCAAATGAAAGCTGTGACAAACTTGCCAGATTTATAAAGTCTTTGCATTGAGGGTTAAGCCAAATTCAGAGAGAATCTCAAAAAAGGAGTGAAAACTGCCACCCAGTTCATGGAGATAATCTTAAAAATGATGGGGAAAACCTGTTAGACCAAATCATTGAAAACTTTTTCAAAACTTCTAGATCAGTGGTTCTTAACCTTTTTCTGTTGCAAAGCACTCAGAAAGCCCACAACATGTCAGAATGTTTTTAATACTCGATTCCTATTTGAAATGTTGGGGTTTGTTTTGTGAATCATGTTTGCAGACTTAATGCTAACATAGCACCCTAACCTGTGGCACCCTTGAAATGATCTCAAGACACCCCAGGGAGCCACAACATCCTGGTTGAGAACCACTACTCTAGAGCATTGTACTTGATACCTTATTGGTAATCACATCAGAGAGGCCTTGACTGAGTCATCCACAGTGACTGAACTCCATTCTCCTTGTCCAGTGTTCATGTATATGTTGACAGGGGACATTAGTGGCAGGAATTTTACTCTGTCGTTCCGCATATGATGCCTGTTCTTTGGTTTGAGACAATTAGACTCTAGTACCTGCATGCAGTCTGGCAAGTTTTACCAAGCCTAAATCAGCTTTGTGAATCCAACAATAATATAAAAATAGACAACAACCCACCTTCAGTCTTTGGAGAGATGAGAACATTCACTCGGCAGCTTCATAAACTGTGTGCATGTCACACTCTCTCAGCAAAGACCAAAGAAATTATCCTGTACTTTGAAGGGATAAGTTCTGATAGTCTGCATTTAAAGGGATGATTTACAAATCTTAGTAGATAACAGTGAATGCCTGGCACAAAGTCTTTTGGTTCTGTGTCTAAAGATACAGCGTCTGTAATAGTGAGATGAACATGTATATGTTATACTAATTAAGCAATGAGTGCAATGCGTGATTAATCTGCAAGGTAACCTTTCTAAGGAAACCCCTCTTCATGTACCATGCCTGTGGCCTTTTCTACACTAGAAAAAAAGGATTGAAGTATGGTTGGGATGTGTTCCATTAACTAACTGTGACCTACCTTTGACTGTTTTACTACTGTGGTTGTATTGCAACATCTCTTATTTTAGTTAAGGAAGGCAAGGGGCACTCAAGGCTCCCTTATAAGTCAAAGCACATCCATGTGGACAGCTATGTCTCTGCCCATGTGCATGCTATTATTCATTTATGGCGCACACCATCATAGCATATCAGACCATGATGGCCATTAGCCTGTATTGGGCAGGGTGTGAGTGAGTGCAGCCAGCTGCAGTTACATTTGCTGATCTTCTAGGCCTGGTTGACATGTTAGGCATACAGGAGAAATGGCAACAGAACCTTAGGCCTTACCTCCATTTGCCCAGGATATATACAAATAGTTCCAGGAGGCCACTGCTGGGCACAGGGAGAATAAGTTTGCGATAAAAGGTAATTACAGAGCAGTGCACACAGCTATGCTGTCAGTGGGCAGTAAGTAAGCTGAACAGTCCATTTCCATGCAATAGGATTCTCAAGGATGACCTGATATCTTGGGAAACATGGGATTTGTTCCAGACTGTGCTCCTTGACTCACTGCATTTTGAGATGTGCTCTTGATCAATGTTGGTCCACGTATTACTTCCTTTCTTTGGTGAGGAATTGTTGTGTTTCCTCCTATTGATGGGAAGGGATGTTTAATTAGGAAAGTATACTACTGCTAGCATGGAACACTGGGAAACCTGTCATGTTAGCACATGTTATCATCCCTGCTTTACCCAGGAACTTGATTTTTCTCTGTGGGCCAGGTTTTCTTTAGCCATTAAAACTGTGAGTTTGGGTACCACCTATGTGTACATGGTGGTTGTTTCCCAGGGCCAGACCAGGCTATTTGGCCCATACTTGGTTGGCAGACCAACACAATGGGCCAGTAGCCAGCCTTGGTACATGGGGACTTAGTGACAAGCCTATTTTCCTATTGCTTTAAGCAACATATACTATTTCATGTACTGTCTTGGGTTTCTAGTTTTTCTAAGAATCCACACTGAGAATGCTATTCAGTAGGGGTGCTAGTTTTTCTAAGAATCTATGCTCAGTACCTTGATGGAGGAGAAATACGGAAATACTATTTTGAAGTCTTGTTCGGTCTCATGAATCACAAGTCATACCCCCCGTCTTGCCTGTCCCATGTCAAACCCCCAGCCACTCTCATTCACATTGACACATATGGTTCTGCTCTGCTGTGATACATAGGGAGATGCAGAATGTCCTACATACAGAACTATCTACTTAGGTGTGTGCCTTCACCTTGCTCTGTTCAGTAAATATTATGCATACTGACTTATATTGATTGCTGAATATGGCCCTCTAACGTCACCTACTTTGGTGTAGGCCAGGAGTCCTGCAATGACCTGTAAGGGAGAACTGAATCAAACCAGTTACCAGTTAAACTACCCTTTGATTATCTGTAGGTTTTTAATTTACGGCCAGTAAGTGGAGCTAAAGCTCCACGACAGATTATTGCTATAGAACACATATTGGTAAATTTTGCTGATGGAACTTTTTCTCCTCATCTCCTTGTATTTATTTAGTCTTTTTTGTTGCACATAAACAGTCATGCTGCTGGGAGCTCATGGTGTGATCTCTTAACTTTTCTATTTCATTCCTTGAGTTGCAGGCAGAATATAGGATCTTTGCCGCATTGACTGTGCACTTAGCACTTTCTCATGCTATTTATTTGATAATGGTTGTTTTCCTTGCTGATTTCACACACAAATTTCTCCTGTCTAATTAAAGACAAAAATAATGCATTTGTGTGTTTATGAGCAGTTGTGTTTGCAAAGGGACACTTACATTCTTTTGCATCTAAGCTGATTAATTCCCTCCATGCCAAGGTTCTGACTGTAACACTGGAGAAAATTGTCCTGCTAGTGTGTTAATGAACATTGTGTTATTCCCCCCATGTGTACAGCCCTTTGATATAAATCCCAAAGAATTGATTACTTACTGTTAAAGTTGATGGGAGTTTTTCCATTCATTGGAAGGATCCATCCACAAGCAGATGGATTTAGTGGTCTATTAATTTTTTTTTTGTGACCTGAAGCAATTTAATTTATCTTCACAATCCCTCTAAGAGAATCCAACTCCAGTGTCCTATTCAAGCCTATCTCCTGTTTATAAATGTTAGAAATCCATTCAGAGAAATAGGACTTCAATGCAGGAAAGCACTTAGCCACAGGCCTCCTTCTAAGCATGAACAGTCCCATTGACTCCAACGGGACTATTCATATGCTTAAAGTGAGAGGCATAGCTGAGTACTTCCCTGGATTGGGGCCATTAATAATTCATTTTGACTTAGACAATCAAGCTTGCAGCTCCCTAGCAGATAATCAGAGCAACATTCACAGATACAATTTTTTGAGAAATCCACTGGCTGAAACACAAATGAATAAGCCATTTCTTAAGCAAGGGTGAACAGCAAGTACATTTGTCAAAACCGGACTCTGACTCAATATCATAAAGCATGTATCACTGACCCTTGCTACAATAAGTACATTTGGTGAATACTGCAGCTCCTCTTTTCATTTTGACAAAATGGTACCACAGCAAGATGTTTAGCTTGAGGTCTTGGCCCCAGAAATAGGAGATCACTGGCTAGCTTTGCTGTAGGATATGATTTCAGGGGCAAACTCATGTCTGGCATAGGCTGACTCATCTCCCGTCAAAGCTAGCCCTTAATCTCTTACATCCATATGATGAGCAGCTGCTATGCTGCAAAGGTTTGGTGTAATCTAGGAAGCACTTTCTGCCACTGTGGGGTTTTAGGGAATTTTAAAAGCGTAGAATTTCTGGCAGGTACTTTTCAACAAAAGATAATTTAATCTTCCCCTCCCTGCAGACAGAGCAGGAAATTTCCATTCTGGGTTTTATTCCCTGAGGTCAGTAGAAATACACCACCAGAGATGGTTGTAAAGGGCAGGTATTTCATCTGATATCCCTCAAAGACACTGAATCCAGGACAGCTACAGTGTTCTTCTCTGATCCTTCACGACTCTGCACTCTAAATATTAGGCTGGGGTGGTTCATTTTTAAGCCCCTAAACTAGACATATCTTGGTAACAATCTCATTATTACTGCACAGTAACCTTGCATGGCACAAAGCATGATGCGATGCTACTGCGCAGTAGTAATGAGCTACTGAACCCCTGTTCCCTGCAGTCAGCATAACCTAATAGCCATGTGGAGATGTTACTGCATAGTCATTTAGTACTTGTGTATGCAAGTCATGCATGTCTCATGTAGATGCAGCCACAGTGAATCAGTTCAGTGACAGAACTGGGAATAGAGCCACATGTCCCAACTCCCAATTTCCTGCTACTGCTACTAGTTTAAAGAAGCAAATGTAGTCCTTGGCCTGCTATGGTGATGAAATATGAGAGTGTGTATTTACCCATTGTGTATACTTCAGGCATAATATCAGTATAAAACTAGGAAAAGGACAGATTAAGGAAGTCTAGGAAGGAAGTCTACCATCCTGCTTTCCATTCCTAGCTCTGAGTGGGTGTGGGTAATATGGTTGGAACAAAGTCACTAGGAGTGCTCCTATAATCTTCTTGCTATCTATCTCTTATTGAGGGGCCAGTCACACTTCATTTTCTGAGAACTCTTTTGCCACAGGGTTTTTTTATTCCTCTTCTTAGTGAGCAGAGATGGTTGTAAAGGGCAGGTATTTCATCTGATATCCCTCAAAGACACTGAATCCAGGACAGCTACAGTGTTCTTCTCTGATCCTTCACGACTCTGCACTCTAAATATTAGGCTGGGGTGGTTCATTTTTAAGCCCCTAAACTAGACATATCTTGGTAACAATCAAGAGCTCCACTTTCAGCCTTGGCCTGATGGATTATTTGTTCTCAGACACAGTCCACTATTTAAGATACCTATGCTTCAGATTGTAAGGCAGTGATGTGATGATGAAATAACATATTTATCTGCATCTAAGATGAGGTTCCCCACCCCCACATTTAACATGAGGAAACACCTCCCATCTTGGACCTGAGTCCAGGGTGTGGGGCAGGGAGACGGGGTAGGTGATTGCCATGGCTCCGACTCTGGCCCTGACCTGGGCTTAGGGTTGGAATCAGAGCCGCAGTTGCAGCTGTAGCCTGTGGGCCGCCCCCCACACACTGTTTCTGCCCCTGGCTGCCTCTACCTCCCCTCCTGCCACCTCCCGGTCCTCCTGCACTACTGTCTCTTTTCTCCCACACCCCACTGCTTGTCCCCCCTTGCTGCTGCTTACCCTCCAGCTCTGGCCACAGCCTCAGCCCCAGCTTTGGCTTTGCTCCTGTTCAGGGCACAGAGCACATGGTTTCTCTGGCCCCTGCCCAGCCCTGCAGCAGCAGTGGTGGCAGTGGTGGCAGCTCCAGCCCCGCTCTGGTTCTGGTGAGTGGAACAGGGGTTCAGGTGGTAGGGGCCGGAGCGGGGAAGTAGCAGGGAGGCAGGTGCTAAGGGGGCAGGTAGGGGGGCAAGTGCCAGAGGAGTAGGCGCAGGGTGCAGTCAGGAGGGGGTGGGGCAAGTGGCGTGGAGGTACAGGCAGCAGGGGGCAAGGGGAAGGGGTCAAGCAATTTGATTTCACTGCTTTCCCTGCTGCAGCGGTGAGGGGGTATGAATTTAATGGGACCCTCCAATAATTAGATTCTATACATGAAAAATGATAACAAATTTATACATTTTCCATGTATAGAATCTAATTATCGTGGGGTTATCTTAAATTCATGGTCATCCTGGATTCAAGTAAATATGGTATATCCTCCTGCAGAAGCTCAGCACAAGACTTACACAACTCATGTCCTCAGCATAAGACTTGAGTAGATTTAAGCAGTGTATATGTTTTGTCCTGGGTCCCTGCACCGGGGTGAGTTACACCCTAAGGTATCACAACTTAGCTTTGATAGGACCTGTCATGGCATTCATGGTCCCTCAGTTCATTTTTCTTTTGTTTCCTGTTTTAAAAGATCTCTTTAGTCCCTTCATTTCAAAGGATTTTTGGAGGTTCATCATGTTCACTTTGTTATTATCTTCACTTTTCTTTTCATACTCCTGTTTTTATTTATTAAACTTTACTTCTAGCATTGCTAATTACTGAGTTGGAACGTCTAGATGTTAACTGACATTTGAGAAAACAACACTCAATGCTTGAAAGACATATTAATAGCCATTATGTAGTCAGCATTTTCCAATAATCACCATACAGTGGGATCTGAAATACCAGTCTCTTCCTATACTGAAGATACTTTGTCTTATTGGTAGGGACCTATTTAATTTGCAGTTTTGCAGGAATTGCATAATCTTTAATTGTCCACAGAATCAACTTAAAAAAAACACTTGCAGCCAAGATGATGGCAGCCACCTCCTTGTCCCTCCTATCCCCTGTGGCCTCTCCACCAGTCAGTAGTAAGGGGTGGGACCACCGGGAAATGCCCACAAAATCAGCTCTTCATGCTGAGACCAAGCGCGATGTTTCCTTTGTTTGGCCAGGAATTAAGTAGGTTTCTACTTATTGGCAAATGTTGACTTTATAATGCCAATCAACAAAATTCCCTGATTTGTTTGAACCATCCTGAGTGTAGTTCTAATTTCTCCTCATAATGTCTTATTTCTGCAGGAAGGGGAAGGTTGTGTGGAGCTGGAAGAAAGGGAAACTGAGACATCATGGCAATTAATGGACAATTTCTTAGGGACTCAGCACTCTATATTTACTTACTTTGGAAAAAAGAAAATACTTATGTGGTACTCAGAAACTTTCATGCTTATTGGAAGTAGGAGCCATTCTCTTTTTGCACTCAGTCCAGTGCCATTTTATTTGAAAGTAACCAGATACGCTGCTCTTTGATATTAAGTTTCGCTTACAGGAGTTGGCTGCTCTAAAGATCAGGAAGTTAATGATTTTGTGTCTTCCAGCAGTGTGACTTTTTTTAATGTATACTTTAGATAATACAGCAGCTCAGTGATAATTTTTTTTAGATTATTGCATTTCTTTTCTGAGGGTTTATATTAAATGGCTGGATGCTTCTGGGTAAGTAAGAGGCTTTTTTCATTTTAAAGGTTTTTTTCCCCTCCTTATGCAAATGCAGTTATGTTGGAGTTCTTCTTTTACAGATCACTTTTTCCAGGGTGAAGTTCACTCCTGTGGAGACTACCAGCATAAAGCCGCTGCAGCACTTAAATTTCATGATGAAAAGGCAAGAGGGATGTCAGTGGTACATAGGTCTTGCACTGACTCTCTGCACCTTGTTATGTGCAGCCATGAAAGTGTGACACCTTCCAGATCAGTAAGGCAAGTTCCACTAGATATATTCATACCAAAGCTCGTGATTTAAGTTACATTGTCTACATTTGTATCTGTAAAAGTTTTCACCTGAAGCAAATTATTTCTAAAAAGGTGCAAATATATAAAAGAATTCTAAGTAGATTTTTTTTCTTTTGAATGTGATTGGAACCTCAGTGGCATACAGGCATCAGGATGTACCTCTGCAAAGGAATGAGTTACATCAATAAGGACCTTTCTGCACTATACAGTAATTTTACATTCCCCAAATTTGGCCCCCTTGGGTCAGGTGGGTTTGTGTCTGGCTTCTGTTAACCCATGGGAGGCTGGGTATGGAGGGTGGATTAGATCAGGGGCACCTGATCCATGGGGGCCAGATGAGTGGTGCAGGACTGATCCATGGGCGCTCCTGCCTCCTCTCCCCCACACGTCAGATCTGGCACATGTGACACCTGCCCAGCTTATCTGGGAGTGCACCTCATGCAGAGGTGGTGAGTAGGTAGGGGCCTAGGGCCCTGCCCCCACCCCTGCCCTGGGAAGAGGGCTGTCCTCTGAAATGTGCAAAATCTTCCACATGTCCATCATCTTATGCTCCACCCCCCCGTGCAAAAATAAAGTTGTGCATGGCTGTGGATGCACGCCATATTATGCGGTGCCCAGTCCAGCTGGCTTGGGACCTGTGTTGTACCCAATGCCTGGCCTAGATCAGTCGGGGTAAGTGTTGGGTTCAATGTAGGTCCCAGATCAGCCAGGGCAGGCACTTCCTGGGGCAGATATCCCAAGCCAGTCAAAGTAGGCACCTCACTCAGTGTAGATCTTAGGCTAGCTTGAGCAGGCAATGTGTGTAGTGTGCATCCATGATCCTGTGCATGGAGCTGGTCTGGTGAATGCTGCATGCAAAGCATGGGTGAACTCTGGATCTAGGGAAAGCATCAGGGGCTGAGTGATGGTGCCTTGTGGGTTAGATCTGGTCTGTAGGCCATATGTTTGTCACCTGTAGATTAACTGATGCAATAAATTTAATTTTTGGTTTCTGTGGCTCTGTGATTACAGATCTGTTTGCCTTGTATGATAAAAGGCCTTTCAAATCATGGACAAATAACCAGATTTGAAAAAAAAAATTACTTATGGCAAACGTGCAGTATTCATACCTGCACTATATTTGTTCTCATGTGTACCATGACTACAACTGCATATTCATTTCAGGTCAAATATTTGTAACCATAAGTGACTAGACATCTGATTAGTGAATATAAATATGGTAATTGCACAGGCAAAATTATTACGCGAGTGTTCATCTGTTAACATGTAATTGTGTTCTCTTAACTTTGGAAAGGCAGGTCCCAAATGAAGAACACAACAGTATATAATAGAATTCATATTTTGAACCTAAATCCATTTTTCCTTAAACCCAATCTTAGGCTTCAGCAATTTATTGTGATGAACAGTGGGGCCAGTAGCTGTTTTGTGACACTGTGAAGTTTGAGTGTAAATTGACTGATATGCTTCATTTTGAGGGATAGGCTAGAAATATGGTTTCTGATGCTAGAGTGCATTGCAAATGAAAGCTGTGACAAACTTGCCAGATTTATAAAGTCTTTGCATTGAGGGTTAAGCCAAATTCAGAGAGAATCTCAAAAAAGGAGTGAAAACTGCCACCCAGTTCATGGAGATAATCTTAAAAATGATGGGGAAAACCTGTTAGACCAAATCATTGAAAACTTTTTCAAAACTTCTAGATCAGTGGTTCTTAACCTTTTTCTGTTGCAAAGCACTCAGAAAGCCCACAACATGTCAGAATGTTTTTAATACTCGATTCCTATTTGAAATGTTGGGGTTTGTTTTGTGAATCATGTTTGCAGACTTAATGCTAACATAGCACCCTAACCTGTGGCACCCTTGAAATGATCTCAAGACACCCCAGGGAGCCACAACATCCTGGTTGAGAACCACTACTCTAGAGCATTGTACTTGATACCTTATTGGTAATCACATCAGAGAGGCCTTGACTGAGTCATCCACAGTGACTGAACTCCATTCTCCTTGTCCAGTGTTCATGTATATGTTGACAGGGGACATTAGTGGCAGGAATTTTACTCTGTCGTTCCGCATATGATGCCTGTTCTTTGGTTTGAGACAATTAGACTCTAGTACCTGCATGCAGTCTGGCAAGTTTTACCAAGCCTAAATCAGCTTTGTGAATCCAACAATAATATAAAAATAGACAACAACCCACCTTCAGTCTTTGGAGAGATGAGAACATTCACTCGGCAGCTTCATAAACTGTGTGCATGTCACACTCTCTCAGCAAAGACCAAAGAAATTATCCTGTACTTTGAAGGGATAAGTTCTGATAGTCTGCATTTAAAGGGATGATTTACAAATCTTAGTAGATAACAGTGAATGCCTGGCACAAAGTCTTTTGGTTCTGTGTCTAAAGATACAGCGTCTGTAATAGTGAGATGAACATGTATATGTTATACTAATTAAGCAATGAGTGCAATGCGTGATTAATCTGCAAGGTAACCTTTCTAAGGAAACCCCTCTTCATGTACCATGCCTGTGGCCTTTTCTACACTAGAAAAAAAGGATTGAAGTATGGTTGGGATGTGTTCCATTAACTAACTGTGACCTACCTTTGACTGTTTTACTACTGTGGTTGTATTGCAACATCTCTTATTTTAGTTAAGGAAGGCAAGGGGCACTCAAGGCTCCCTTATAAGTCAAAGCACATCCATGTGGACAGCTATGTCTCTGCCCATGTGCATGCTATTATTCATTTATGGCGCACACCATCATAGCATATCAGACCATGATGGCCATTAGCCTGTATTGGGCAGGGTGTGAGTGAGTGCAGCCAGCTGCAGTTACATTTGCTGATCTTCTAGGCCTGGTTGACATGTTAGGCATACAGGAGAAATGGCAACAGAACCTTAGGCCTTACCTCCATTTGCCCAGGATATATACAAATAGTTCCAGGAGGCCACTGCTGGGCACAGGGAGAATAAGTTTGCGATAAAAGGTAATTACAGAGCAGTGCACACAGCTATGCTGTCAGTGGGCAGTAAGTAAGCTGAACAGTCCATTTCCATGCAATAGGATTCTCAAGGATGACCTGATATCTTGGGAAACATGGGATTTGTTCCAGACTGTGCTCCTTGACTCACTGCATTTTGAGATGTGCTCTTGATCAATGTTGGTCCACGTATTACTTCCTTTCTTTGGTGAGGAATTGTTGTGTTTCCTCCTATTGATGGGAAGGGATGTTTAATTAGGAAAGTATACTACTGCTAGCATGGAACACTGGGAAACCTGTCATGTTAGCACATGTTATCATCCCTGCTTTACCCAGGAACTTGATTTTTCTCTGTGGGCCAGGTTTTCTTTAGCCATTAAAACTGTGAGTTTGGGTACCACCTATGTGTACATGGTGGTTGTTTCCCAGGGCCAGACCAGGCTATTTGGCCCATACTTGGTTGGCAGACCAACACAATGGGCCAGTAGCCAGCCTTGGTACATGGGGACTTAGTGACAAGCCTATTTTCCTATTGCTTTAAGCAACATATACTATTTCATGTACTGTCTTGGGTTTCTAGTTTTTCTAAGAATCCACACTGAGAATGCTATTCAGTAGGGGTGCTAGTTTTTCTAAGAATCTATGCTCAGTACCTTGATGGAGGAGAAATACGGAAATACTATTTTGAAGTCTTGTTCGGTCTCATGAATCACAAGTCATACACCCCGTCTTGCCTGTCCCATGTCAAATCCCCAGCCACTCTCATTCACATTGACACATATGGTTCTGCTCTGCTGTGATACATAGGGAGATGCAGAATGTCCTACATACAGAACTATCTACTTAGGTGTGTGCCTTCACCTTGCTCTGTTCAGTAAATATTATGCATACTGACTTATATTGATTGCTGAATATGGCCCTCTAACGTCACCTACTTTGGTGTAGGCCAGGAGTCCTGCAATGACCTGTAAGGGAGAACTGAATCAAACCAGTTACCAGTTAAACTACCCTTTGATTATCTGTAGGTTTTTAATTTACGGCCAGTAAGTGGAGCTAAAGCTCCACGACAGATTATTGCTATAGAACACATATTGGTAAATTTTGCTGATGGAACTTTTTCTCCTCATCTCCTTGTATTTATTTAGTCTTTTTTGTTGCACATAAACAGTCATGCTGCTGGGAGCTCATGGTGTGATCTCTTAACTTTTCTATTTCATTCCTTGAGTTGCAGGCAGAATATAGGATCTTTGCCGCATTGACTGTGCACTTAGCACTTTCTCATGCTATTTATTTGATAATGGTTGTTTTCCTTGCTGATTTCACACACAAATTTCTCCTGTCTAATTAAAGACAAAAATAATGCATTTGTGTGTTTATGAGCAGTTGTGTTTGCAAAGGGACACTTACATTCTTTTGCATCTAAGCTGATTAATTCCCTCCATGCCAAGGTTCTGACTGTAACACTGGAGAAAATTGTCCTGCTAGTGTGTTAATGAACATTGTGTTATTCCCCCCATGTGTACAGCCCTTTGATATAAATCCCAAAGAATTGATTACTTACTGTTAAAGTTGATGGGAGTTTTTCCATTCATTGGAAGGATCCATCCACAAGCAGATGGATTTAGTGGTCTATTAATTTTTTTTTTGTGACCTGAAGCAATTTAATTTATCTTCACAATCCCTCTAAGAGAATCCAACTCCAGTGTCCTATTCAAGCCTATCTCCTGTTTATAAATGTTAGAAATCCATTCAGAGAAATAGGACTTCAATGCAGGAAAGCACTTAGCCACAGGCCTCCTTCTAAGCATGAACAGTCCCATTGACTCCAACGGGACTATTCATATGCTTAAAGTGAGAGGCATAGCTGAGTACTTCCCTGGATTGGGGCCATTAATAATTCATTTTGACTTAGACAATCAAGCTTGCAGCTCCCTAGCAGATAATCAGAGCAACATTCACAGATACAATTTTTTGAGAAATCCACTGGCTGAAACACAAATGAATAAGCCATTTCTTAAGCAAGGGTGAACAGCAAGTACATTTGTCAAAACCGGACTCTGACTCAATATCATAAAGCATGTATCACTGACCCTTGCTACAATAAGTACATTTGGTGAATACTGCAGCTCCTCTTTTCATTTTGACAAAATGGTACCACAGCAAGATGTTTAGCTTGAGGTCTTGGCCCCAGAAATAGGAGATCACTGGCTAGCTTTGCTGTAGGATATGATTTCAGGGGCAAACTCATGTCTGGCATAGGCTGACTCATCTCCCGTCAAAGCTAGCCCTTAATCTCTTACATCCATATGATGAGCAGCTGCTATGCTGCAAAGGTTTGGTGTAATCTAGGAAGCACTTTCTGCCACTGTGGGGTTTTAGGGAATTTTAAAAGCGTAGAATTTCTGGCAGGTACTTTTCAACAAAAGATAATTTAATCTTCCCCTCCCTGCAGACAGAGCAGGAAATTTCCATTCTGGGTTTTATTCCCTGAGGTCAGTAGAAATACACCACAGTTCAATTACTTCCAGCGTTCTCAAACTCTGAACCCTCACCAGGCTTTTCTAAGTTTTCTATGTGAGCTAAGCAAGCAGCTTGGCTTTGGGTAAAGGCTGGAGGGAGTTGTTGCAGACTGGAGGCGGGTTATAGAGGGGTTTCTGCCAGAGGCATTTCAACACTGGGGCATTGTTCCATCCAATAAAATGAAATATTAAATCAAATCAAATCAGAGCCTCCTTATTCCAGCCGTATGCTCCATCCACAGCTGTGGATTTAACAACATAGCTCGTCTATCATCCAAATGAAGGCTTTCTGTGAGGCAGCTACTCCATTGCCAAAGTCTTTATAGCATTCACTCAGGAGAGGGCTCCATAGCAACACAGAACTAAGTGAGGATGGCAATGGTTCTGGCACAATAGATGGGCTAAAATGATTCAACTTAACCTTGATTTTTTTTACTGAAACTCTCTCGAGAAATAGTTATTCCTCATAAGAACAGCAGATGGTGACCCAGTGTATAATAACAATGACAGAATATTATGATCTGAGGCTCTCAGGCTGGATTGAAATCAATATGTCATTTTATTAATGAACTACTATCACTCTCTCTCCTAATCTGTTTTTTGGAATATGGAATAAATGAAATGGTTTAGGGGATATAGGATATCAAAAGAAGTCCTTCTGAGTCTAGTAGCCCCAAGGGTTTTGTTACAGGATGGGGTCCTCAAGGATGGCTGTGTTACCCCTAAGGCCCCTCGACTATGCCAATTCATCCCACTGGGCACCCTCTATTCTCACCCGCCACGTCTTGATGTAATTGTAATGAGAAGGGAGGCTGCCTTTAAGCCTACTTGGGCACGGTCCTGATGGACTTCCCTGAACCCTGTGGGTCCCAGACCCCTTGTGGGTCCCATTTCAAAATAGATGTCCCAGGACACCCCAGCCTTATGGGCTATATGCGTGGCTCCAACCGTCCCTTTACCACGCCCCAAGCCTCGCAGATGGCACCGACATTTTCTTGTCTAGGTCTTGCTGCGATTTGGGTCCCTTTGTCCTCCCTGGGCTCTCTACAGCCCGGTCTCCATGCCTTATTGGCGCCAGGGCTTTCCACAGCCCTGTCTCATTCAGCGCCCTCTCTGGAGTCAGGGCCTGTGCCCCCCCAAAATGCTGTGCCCTCTGTGGTGCCGGGGTCCCCATGCTGTAGTGGGCCCCCAATGAGGCCCACTACAACAATGAGTTTCTAAACGGATATTTCTGTTTTGCATTCATTACAGATATGTTCAGTATTTTCCTCTCAAAACTTTTCTAATAAAAACATTAACTCTGATGAAAAAAAACAGCCCTAAATTGAATGAATGCAAGTGCAATCAAGTGGAGATTACTACTCCCTGCTTGGGGCTGTCAGCAAGTGCTATACATGCAGAGAAGCAGCATTGTTTAGCAAACACGCCATTGGATAGAAACTAGATGCTCGTAAATTCCAGTCTTGGCAATGATGCTGACTTGCTGAGTGTTTGTGGGCAAGTTCCCAAACCATCTTGTGCATCAGTTTCCCCACCTCTACGGGAGAAATAATACAAGGTTTATTAACATATTTTTCTTAATTTTTTTTCAGTTGAAAAGTGGGGTTTGATTAAACATTTTTTGTTATACAACTAGTGTCTACTTTTTTATACTGAACAAACTAAAACAACCAAAAATGCTTAATATGTTATTGCTTCTAGTCACTACCTGGGCAGTGAAGCTTCCCCAGTGAAAAGTGACAGTCTGGGAACTATGGGTGGATTGTCAGTCGTATCTTGCTGTAATCCTTACTGGGAAGCACCCTGCCAGCTCTGGGCTCATTTCTAACTTCTGCTTCTCTTGGCTGTTTTGGGCAGCCATCGAAACTGTTCCCTAATCTGCGTCTCCCCTGCCACGGATCTTTGTCTCTTTTCAGGCCATCTCACTGAAATCCAAGGAAATGATTGATGATTTCAAACCCTGACACAAGTGGATTGTATGCAATGGGTACATGCTCATATCAAGTGAACAGCTGCATCCAGTGGCAGGCAAAATGTCATCAACACCTGATGGCTGCTGTCTTCCCTGCCAAGACATGCCAGACATAGCCAAGGTTATTTGCTGAGTTACAAGTAAAGGTTGAGCTCTGGCATGTGTTGGGCATATGCTGGCACATTTGCTCTTAGTATAGCAATCAATGTTGGGATAACTATGGGATTAGAAGTACCACTGCAGTTGTCTGAAGGGAAATATAATATAGGAATACAGACGGTAGAGAGAATTGCAGAATCTTGCCAGGCCATTTGGTAGAAATCAGATGACCTTTGAGCGTGTAGCTCAGTGAATGGACAAGGAGCTAAATTTTATCACTGTGTATGTCCACCTGGATTACAAATGCAGCAGAACAAGCCACTCATAAATGTTGCTCCTCATGGTGCACAGCCATGTGACTCAGTTTACAAAGTGGGGAAGAAATGCCTGGGAGACATATTGATCCTGTTTCCCTCCCTCAACAAGGCTTCCCTGCCAGCCAGTCACAACTTTAAAGCTCTCTTTCTATGATGAAAGGCAAAGTAGTATTGAAGTCTTTTCAGTGCTTTGAATGATTCCCCATTTGGATACCACTGCCTCTGTGAGTTCAGTGGATATAAACATTTGTATTATTAACAATTTTCAATCAGGCCAGGTATTGTGAACTGAAAACATAGAAAAACACTCTTTTTGCCCCAAGAAGCATATAGGCTCAGATAAGACAAGACACAAAACTGGGTACAATGAAAACAGTGTGGTAGGAAAGGAAAGATAGAGAAGCCTCTGCTTATGTAAACTAACGTTATGTAACATTATGTAGATTCCAAATGATTTTTAAAAATGCAAATAAATAATTTTGTTATGACTCTCTTTTGGCCATGTGCCCTTCTCAGCTGCCAGTTTAATGTGGGCATCATAATGGTGGTGACTGCTAAGGTAGGATGTGAAGAGACAGAGTAGGAGTTTTCTAGATTAGTTTAAGGTGGATGTGCCATGGTTAAAGAATTGGGGGTTGTCAGGTTACCATGGATCAATGGTCTACTCTGAGACCTGGTCTTGTGTTGTTTAAGGTTCATAAGAGTTTTATGTTTGACTAATCCTTCTCTGAAGACCAGCTTGGAAGTCATGAACCACAGGAAAGTTGTTTTAAAAGATCATTTAAGGACTCAAAAGATAATAACTAAGGTTGCTGCTATAAACCTTAATATGCCCCCCTCTTGTGTGTGTGCATTAAAGACATTGTACTTAATTACATAATCACATACTATTTTTCCTTTGGAGACAGGTCTCATTAAGTTGCACAGGATAAACTATGCTCCATGTATGCAGTGAACAAAGCTGCTATCTGCTATCTATAAAAGACATTCCTCATTTGTTGTAGATGTTAAAAGTTGCACAGTATATGAGGAAGAGAAAGGCGGTTAGGATTTATATCCTGATACTGGCAAATTACTTATTCCAGACTTTTAAAATACAGTAACTGCATGGTTTCCATTTTCTGGGTGCCTAACCTTTAACTATCCTGGGCCTAGGTCTTTGAACATCTTGAAAATGAAGACTGAGGCTTCAGGGATACAGGTTTTAGCTGTGTTGGTCTAAGAATACAAATAGTCAGTGTGCTGGAAGCAATAACTTTTATTAGACCAACTAGACAGTTGCAGTTTTTTTTCTCTTTATTGGCAAACTTTTGGGCACATGCACCCTTCCTCAGGCACAGGAGAGTGCAAAGGTTGCAAAATTTCTCCCAGATAGAAATGAAAATTCATATTTCACAGAAGAGCAGTATAAGATCTCCTGGCTGGAAAAGTTAATTTTTCATTTATGCAGATTAGGCTCAGATAAAAGTTGGAGCAGTCTATTTACCTCAAAGGTGTCTCATGGCAAGCAGGATGTTGATTTATGCTTCTTTCTTGTTATGATGTTTAATATTTCACAGGAGAATCGGTGATGGAAGGGTCTCCTGGGCAAGGGATTTCTCTTGTTGAGGGTGTTTCGCAAGTATGCAAATTTGGCTCGAAGCAAAAGATGGAACAAGGGTGTCAGCTTCCAGGTCTCAAGGTGTGGAATCTTGCTTTCTTCTTGTAAAATTATGAAGTTTTCATTTCAAAACGGTTAATTACAGTATCTTCTATATTTCAGGGATACAGATTTTGGCCACGTTGGTCTAAGAATATAAGTAGTCAGTGTGTTAGAGGCGATATCTTTTATTAGACCAACTAGTCAGTTGCACTTAGACTGAAACTTGGAACTTGATTCAACATTCGGCAGGAAGCTATCTCAGGGAGTGGAAGACAGGTTGATGTCTTTCCTATTGCCCATGTTGCTGAGGCAATATACTGTAATGCTCTATTCTAGCTGGAGTTTCCTAAGGACTGATGGATCTATGTCCAAATATATTAGTATAGTCCAGATGGGAAGCCACAAAAGTGTATATAAATGGGGCCAGTATGGGCCAGTGTTTCCTAGCCAACCAGAGATGCTACTATATGAATGCCAAATATTTGGATGGAATTCAGGAACACTCCTGAATCATGGATTGAAATGGCCAAAGTTTTGTACTAGCCAAAGAAGACAGACAATTCTATATGTGTGCACAGGGTTGGATTAGATGACCCTTGAGGGCCTTTCCAACTCTGCAATTCTTAACCTGAAGCATTTGTGCAAACCCCTCAAATTTTGTTTGCTGTCACAGAGCTGTTCTTCAATCAGCTGTTATTTATGCCCACATAAAAATACACACACACACATACACAAAACACAACAACCAAAAGTACACACATTTTACCATACACAACCCAAGTGTGTGTGGGTGTTTGAGTAGTCAAAAACTAGTAGAGCTGTTAATCTGTTTATCATTGGCACTTGAGGTTTCCGACCCCCTCCTCCAAGCAATGGAACAAATTAAAGAAATAAGGCTGATTGCTTCCAGCTAGTGCTGAAGAGCTCATTATTGTTGGTGCCCATCTCTTCATTACAGCTGTGAAGAATGGATGAGAACCTCATATTTCATTTTGGAGTGGGTGCATGGGGAAAGGAGAGCTGATTAATGCCAGCAGTAGCGAAAACTCATTATGTGCAAAAAGAGATGAATTTAAGGCCTGATCTTGCATTACTGAAGTCAACTGGAGTTGTTTTGACCTTATTTCAATGGGAGCAGGATCTGAGAGGGGAAAATGAGGGAGACTTACTTTGAGGTGGCTCTGACCATGTCCATTCTTGTTTCATCTCTAAACTGCCGAAATACCATATTATATTCACCAGACATTTACTTCACAAAGTAGCATGCTATTAATACTAAATAAACATCTATTAATATTCATCTGGTATTTCAGTACTATACAGCAGCTCTCATTAAAGTGACATTAAACAAGAACTAGTCTATGGATGATATTAAGATACTCTCCATGAATAAACAGCCACACAATCTGACATACATCTGTATG
This sequence comes from Alligator sinensis, assembly GCF_000455745.1. NCBI lineage: Eukaryota > Metazoa > Chordata > Crocodylia > Alligatoridae > Alligator > Alligator sinensis. The sequence continues at coordinate 276,632 of NW_005842705.1, forward strand.
CGGACAAGTTCTGTCAGTTCCCCACAACTTGATAATGCTCCTGTGGCTAAATCCCCAAGACTGAAAGGCTTAATGCAGCACAGTAAATGATCCATGTGAGAATTTTTGATATTGCCAGTGATATTCACAATTTTGTTTGTGTGGCCTTTCCCTGAAGTTGCAGTTGACAGTTAGCAGCGGAGTGCTCTTCTTTGTGTCATATTTCCATCTGAGGCTACCAAGAGGCTATCATTGACTTCAGCAACATAATGGATGATCTCTCTGCACTCCTCTTCAAGCCATGTCAGACCCACTATGAGCAGCTGAAGCATTTCTTTTTCCATTAGCAATAGGTAATTTGTGCTTGGTGATTTTGATCATCCTATCAGCAGACGCACCTTGTGCTGAGTGCTTCCAGGTTTAATAATTGGAAGGGAATCATGCAAAGTGAAGTTTATTTACAATCAGGAAACTTAGTGTAGGG